>NC_141039.2:12222500-12412500 GCF_052040795.2 Danio rerio | reverse complement strand
GATTTTAATATTGCTGTGCTAGAATTATTCATTTTGAAGAAGCAGCATATTGCTGCATTTAAAAACTCAAGTCAGCTAACTAAACCGCTTCAATCATGTCTCAAGGTTAGTTTTTTTACTGGTGGTGTCAGGAGTTTTTTTTTTTTCTTGAGTGAGAAAAGCTTATAATCTAATTTTGAGAACTTGTGTCGGTTGACAAGTATGCTGTATCAAAAATACAAGCAAACCTTATTTGAAATGGCTATTTTGTAGCGTCTGCCGTCATTCCACTCTTTCACACGTTACTCTGAATAAACCCGAGATGGGCCACACTTTTGCTTTCTACGGCAATCCTGGATGTTAGTGACAAAGAGTAGGAAAAGAAATTTAACCAGCATTTTTAGAATTTATTGATTATAAAAGGCAATTATTTACTTGGAAAATTGAATTATCTGTTGACAAATACAGTTAGTCTGTGACAAGCCTTGAGAAACTTTAGAATCAATAGTCTGTCCAGTACTTTGACCTTTTGACTAGATAACCATGAAAACGCATTTAACTGACAGACAGAATTTGGGGGCAAGAAAGAAGATTTGAACAGATGAATGAAGGTTTGTCATGTCATTAATGTCATTATGTATGTCATTAATCGTTGGATTCACCCAAAATATTAATTAAGTTCAATTTAACAATTGCTTTATTGGCATGACAAATGTTACAAATGTATTGCCAAAGCATTTATAAAGTTTGCATTAAAAGGAAAAAAAACTTAGTAAACACAGTCAATAGTTGTATATTATTTATATTTTATGGTATAATAATAAAATGTTATTAATAATAATGAAGTAAAAATACAAAAAAGTAAAATAATATAAATTTGAAAAATATTAATCAAAAATATAAATGTATTAATGATTATTAATTAATCAATTAATTAATAACAATAATTGATTTATTTTTATATTTATTTATTATTAGTAGTAATACTAAATATTTTTCTTACATATTAATTTAATATTAAACATGAATATTAATCCCAAAATATTATCTCAATGATACTCCTAAGCATTAATGCTGATATTAAATGCACTCAATATTAACTTTACAACAGTTTGGAGCTTTTAAGAGATGTGGAATTAGAGACTCAAGACTAACACACTCATTAGTTTTTTGAAAGGGGAAGAAAAACCTATTTGTTACTTGTTTAAGAATATTGATGATAAAGCATATTTTAATAGAATATCTATTTTGAATAATATTAGAGAACATTTTTATTTAGGAAATATTTTATAGTAGATGTGTGAGAAAATCTCTTCTGGAGCAATTTTAGAATATTTATCTTTCATCAAACTAAAAGATTGTTTATGACTATTCAGGGTTGTTGCTGTTTATAGTTTTTTTTAAAGTTTTTGTACAATGAATTTTTAAGAATCTAATATGATTGGATGTTATATATTGTATATTTAGTATACTGTAGGTTTTGCCATAAAAACAACCAATGCTGCTGATATGGCGTAAACAAACAAACAAATAATAAATAAATAAATAAATAAATGGAGCCTTTAAGAATTTGTTTAAAGAATAAACATTGCCTTTTCTTAATATGATTTCTGAAGGATCAATTACACTAATAAATGGTTACTGAAAATTTATCGTTGACAAAAATGTACCATACTGTACATTATTACATTTCAGAAAATTACCACTTATTTGATGACAAAAGCAAACAACAAAAACAACCTTATTTTCATCCCAAACTGTAGAAAGTCCCAAACATTTGAATGGTAGTGTATTAGTAGGCCACAGATGTAATCACTCTGTCTAACATAAACACCTTTTTGTCTGAATTTATAGCCTTACTCTCAACAAGCCACATAATTTGCAATGTCATTCATCTCCAAATCCAAACGGCACCAGAGTAATTGCTTCAAGTTACAGGAAATATTTGACTAAGACAAACATCAAGGAGTCACTGTAGGTCACTTAAAGCTTCCCCATCTTCCATCAACACTGTCATAATCACTATTGCTATGCGACACAACAGTCTCTCTCAGCTACTTATCTGATCTCAGTGTTTGTTTTGCCTAATTAAATGCTGTCTAGTAGACAACTCATCTGTTTTCAGTGTAAAAGGACAGATTAAAACCCACAGTTCTGGAGATGATAGGTTAAAATCCTTCAACACGGTGTGGAGGAAGCCGTCAGAAGGCCTGATCTGAGGTTACTCTAGTTCACCCTGAAGAAAAAAAATAAAGTGTTCGCAGAGACGCCCTGTAGTAACCTCTCCATACACACACTAAGCCAAACAATGACTCATATCTGTCAGCGTCGGCTTACTTTTTGAGTTGTCGCACGTGTTTAGTCTCCACAGTGCTGTACCACATCATGATGACCCAACTACAAAACAGATTCAGATCTAATCTAATGTATTATCATTTTGAATGAAACTGGATCTTAACATTTTTTAAATGTTAAATATTTTGACTCGTATGTTGATTCCATGCCCTTGTGTATTGAAAGTTTTATCATTTAACAGATCAAACCAGACCAAAACAACTTGCAAACAAGGAGTATGAAAAGTAATGTATAATATACGATATCATAAAGTGTCTCTTCATGATGAATGTCTTTGTATATTTCTCCTTGCATTGGAAGTTCTTTTATATAAAAGTGTGTACTAAATCAACCCAAAAAGTGCTAGCACTACAAAGTTTCAGACATGAAGCTAGAACATTGAGGGGTTAAGGAAAAGCAGAGCTATTTTGTTTAATTTGTGGAAGACTCAAGATAACTGTTCACTTTTTCATTGTGTTTTTGTGCATTTATCGTTTTATGTATCTTTTACAGCTGCACATTTGAAATGTCTGTAAAGTGCCTTAAGATACTACTTAAGGCGCTATATAAAAATGAAGTTTGTTATTGTAATAGTTGTCTCTATTAGCATGGATTGATTCACTGTTTTGGATGCGTATGGGAAGATTACTACGTCAGCAAGGATCAGTGAAGGAGAAGGTTCTGGAAAGTGATTTTGTGTGTCTGTTTGATGTAGTCAGGTTTTCCTCACAGTCCGAAGATGTGGTTTACTGTAGGTCAGGTGTGTCCAAACACGGTCCTGTAGGGCCGGTGTCCTGCATGTTTTATTTCCAACCACAATTAATCACACCTGAACCAGCCAATCAAGCTAGGTAGAACGTCAAGGCAGGTGTGTTGAGAGAAGTTGGAGCTAAACTATGCAGGACACCGGCCCTCAAAGACAGAGTTTGGAAACCCCTGCTGTAGGTGAACTGGATATGGTAAATTGGCTCTACACTACCTGACAAAAGTCTTGTTGCCTATTCAAGATTTAGGAACAATAAAAAATAACTTGACTTCTAGTTAATCGTTTGGTATCAGAACTGGTTTAAATAAAAGGCAAATGACTGTAGATTAGGCTTATTTTACCAAAATAAAATATGATTATGCCTTGATTTTTATTATTACTTAATTAGGACAGTAAGGTCTGGCTTTGCTTGGACAAAAGTCATGTCGCTTAACAGAAATAATGTACAGTATAGAATATGAAGTCATGGTGGTGTGAAAAAAAGTATAAAGATTGTGTATGACTCCCATGAGCTTAGAGGACTGCATCCATACATCTCTGCAATGACTCAAATAACTTATTAATAAAGTCATCTGGAATGGCAAAGAAAGAGTTCTTGCAGGACTCTCAGAGTTTATCAAGATTCTTTGGATTCATCTTCAATGCCTCATCGTTTATCTTACCTCAGACATGCTCAATAATGTTCATGTCTGATGACTGGGCTGGCCAATCGAGAAGCATCTTGACCTTCTTTGCTTTCAGCAACGTTGATGTGGAGGCTGAGGTATGAGAAGGAGCGATATCTCGCCAAAGAATTTGCCCTCTCCTGTGGTTTGTAATGTCATGGGCCGCACAAATGCTTTGAAACCTCAGGCTGTTGATGTTGGCATCATCATCGCACACCCAAACTTCCCTCTCCAAATTTCACTGATTTCTGTGAGAATCTTGGGTCCATGCAGGTTCTAATAAGTCTTCTGCAGTATTTGTGATGATTGGGATGCAGTTCAACAGATCTGAAAGTCTCCCTTCTGCCACTTTTTTAAAATCATCAACTAGAAGTCAAGGATTTATTTGTTGTTCTTACAAATGGGATCAATAAGAAGACTTTTTTCAAGTAGTGTATGTGAATGTGTACGTGTTTTTATTAACATTTCATGAAGGCTGCAAAAATAAACAGTGTTAGTTGATCATCTAAATAACTGCGCATGTGAGCAGAGGAGTATACTGTTACTGTGTGCATATAAACTACGAACAAGTCAATAAATGATCTATTGATGAACCACATGAACTGAAAACCACATTTGTCATATTGGTGGTTGTAAGGTTGTTGTTTGGGTTACTAGGTTATAGATTATAGCTGTTTGAAATCCATTAATGTTTCCCCAAATTCAGCTTTGCTATTGTAATATTTCATTAGCAGTCTTTCAGCAGTTGAAAGTCCTACTTATGATTTATTTGTTCATTTAGTTAGAAAACTGACTGTAAATTCCGTGAATGGTTTTAGCAATGGAAACTAATAAGGCCTTAGTCACACCTGCCATCATAACGCTTTAGTTTTGCCCTGGAGTCTCACATATTTCACACCCATCTCAACGCCTCCTACTGTTTTTTTTTTTTTTATTTCCCCAGGGATACTCCAGTCATTATTATGGCCCAAATAAAACTATATGAATAATTAGATCAATATTTTGTTCCAAGATTGTCTAGATGCCAAAGGCCTGTTTCAGTAAAGAGGTTTAACCAACTCAGAGTTTAAACTATAACTCTGAGTTGATTTACCAAGAGATTTAAAACTCTTAAGTTTTTGGTTTCAGAATAGCCAATCTTAAGTGCTCACGCTGTGACTATAAAAAGACATTATCAATGGAGCACAGATATTACAAGTCACCATGGCAACATCTGAAAAAAGAGATCAGCATTTCTTTCTCTAGTCTACTTGATGTGCTCATGCAAAGTTACAGCAAATATGACCATATATTTAAAAAAGTAACAGCACTGCATCAGTGAAACAGAGTTAAGACATTTTAGTTAGCATGGGAAAACAGCTGCTCAAGTTAATGCATAATTTTATATCTAAAGTATTTAAATACTTAAATGTAAGGGAAAAAAGTAATGTAATGTGTGACGTTTATAACAATTTTACACACTTTCCCACTTTTATACACGTTGATCAGTTTTACTAGATTTAAAAGTGCACTTGTCTGCCTCTATTATTGATCAAGTGGTAGAGGTTGATATGACATTCAGAATGTAAGCAGTACTGAAACAGTTTTAGACCGAACAATAATTTCTTTAATGTAGTTACAGTGCATGTCGAAGGTCGGTAAATTTAAGCAATTTTTTTTTTTTAAAAAGGACAAGCCGTTCTCATATGTGACTTTGTTCTTTGTGTGACTGAAATGTAGGCAATAGCTATGTTTTTCTATCCAAAAATATTAATAAAACTTATGTGCAAAACTGGAATAGCCTAATGCATAAAAGATGTGCGAATAAAGCAGTGTTTCCATCCAACGAATTAAAGAGAACAAAATCGTCACTTCCTGATTAACTGGCACCAAATATCAACAATAAAAACAGACTTTACTGCGATAGAAGAAGCTGCGTGAATCGTTTCTTTATTTAATAAATGACTTTCACCTAGGAGGACGATGTTGATACACAATGAACACGTGGGGGCATTTGAAGCCATATGAGATGCGGAGAACAGACGGTCTTGACACTTTGGAAGTAATTAAAAATATACATCAATACTGAAACGGTTAAGACATTTTAGAATGAGTTAAACAACATTTCCGATCTTCTGCAGTGTGCTCAGCTTGCTGGTTTGTCTATTCACACACATTTTCATCATCACATGCTCTCTTGTAACAAACCTTATTTTAATGCACATACTGGAATTTTTTTTCAGCTAAAGTGTTTCCATCGCAGTTTATGCAAATCTTATCGAATATAAAGTTTATTCTACTCAGGTATGTGAATACGTTTTTAAGTATATTTTCAAAAGTTATATGCATCATGACGTTTCCATCAATCATTTTTATGCACATATCCAAAATGTGCATTAAAATAGGTGAGTGGAAACGTAAGGCTAAGGCAAGAAATACCGCTTCGTCTTTAAAAAAAAGAGGAGACCGACAGAAACTTTGATAAATTATTAGTGAATCTTTAGATAATAAAACCTGCTCCTGACCAGGTTAGGTTCACAGAGTAAGTTACCACGGTAACTGACTCGAAGTTAAAATGACCTCTCTTTCAGAAACAGGCTTGACTAACCCTGCTTTCTCCAGTTTGACAAACCTGCCATTTTGAAACTAAAAACCCAGAGTTTCTCTCATTTCATAGTTAAAATAGAGTTTTCACTGAACCTCCTTTCTAAAACGGGCCCCAGATCTAGTATAAAACGTATCGACCGCATTGTAGACGCAACCTTAAACTTAGATTTTAACTTATTTGCACAGTTGATTTCTGTAATTGTGGGAAGTTTAGTCTACCATCAGTAACAGAAAAGAAAGTGTCGGTGGTGTTCTTTTTATGTTTGTTTATGATTCTTGTGTTGCGATTGCCAGTAGAGTTGTCTCTGCTGGCGATCAATTCCTGTAGTTTGTGCCGATTGCCACCGGGGTTTCCTATATGGCCAGATTACCACTGAGCGAACTCCAACTCCCAGAAACCCCTGTGCTCATCAACACTGGTAACAGCTGACAATACTCCAGACACTTTCTAATAGACACAGCCGCTGCTCATTTACACTGATTACAAGGACTATAAATACACCCCACTTTCATTCATTCAGGGCAGAGTCTTGTTTATCAACGATCATTACAAAGTCTTTTACTGGTTTGTTTTTCCCGTGTTTTGACCCTCGCTTTGTAAGTTTGTTCATCCTTGTATTTTGATCATCTGTGTTTCTGACTACGACTCTGGATTGCCTGGATACACCTGTTTGCCCTTGTATTGACCATTGGTTTACTGAACTTCCTATTAAACTTGCATTTGAATCCGCAAGTCTGCTCTCGGCTTCTTCATCGTAACATCTTGTTATTGTTATTATTATCATTATGATTGTTAATAAGTTTTCATTATGCATGTACTTAATATGCACACAGTACAGTCTGCATGTATAATTTTTTTTGTGAACTGTTCACAGAGATGCTCGACGTGTTCACACATTTATTCACTGTTGGTGATTTTTTATTTATTTTTTTCCCCTCAAAGTTATGGAGTGAGTTATGGAGACTCCACTCATATAGAGTGGAATAGCATGATCTATCGTTCCCCTCACAAACAGGGTTGTTTTTGTGAATTGTGGGGACATTACATATGTTTTTTATACTTTATAAACTGCATTTTCTATTGCCATACCTTATCCCTAAAGCCAACCCTCACAGGATACAGTGTAAAGTTTTACTTTCTAAAAAAAAAAAAAACCCATTCTGTTTCATTAATAAGCTTTTTGAGAAATGAGGATGACATCAATTCGCCACCTTCTTGTAGTAACTGTGTTATACCCATGTCGTTACTCAAATTATTGTCCTATTTCACTAAAGCACAATCACACACACTCAACACAAGCTTCTGTTGTTTCTGCCTTCTTCAGTAGTTTGTGGATGTTTTGGTTCTGTTTCCCCTGTTTCTTTTCAGACTGTGAACAACAGCCTGGCACAGTGTTCACACCCAGTGGACAGAATAATAATAATTACACTATGGGCTCTTTCTCAGGAGTAAGAGTTTGAGCACTGGTAATAGATTGCCCTCAGCGCTCACCAGCAACATTAGCGTACGTTGGATGTCAAGTGTCACAGTTACAGTTTTGCAATAATTTAATTTCATATTTGTTGCAAAATGTTGTGTTGTGAAAGGTTTCATTGCAATCTTTTAAAGGGGCAGACCACCACAAAACAGTAAATTCTGCCATCATATTTCTGTGAGAATTTTTTTTCGTGGCAATTGTTCCTTTAAAGCAGGGGTCACCAATCTTGGTCCTGGAGGGCCAGTGTCTCGGCAGGGTTTAGCTCCAATTTCCCTCAACACACCTGCCTGGATGTTTCAAGAATACCTAGTGAGACCTTGATTAGCTTGTTTAGATGCGTTTGATTGGGGTTGCAAAATCTGCAGGACATCGGCCCTCCAGGACCAAGTTTGGTGACCACTGCTTTAAGGTGTTGACATGTTTGATTTGAATAAGAGATAGTGAGAGAGACAGTTGCTGTCCGTCTATCCCAAAGACTGACCTCAGGGTCAGAGAAGCGCTTGGATCAAAGTCATCATTTTTAGTTCCCTGGAAACCTTTCCTTTTACGCTGACACAACACAGCAGTGCAGCATTATTATATAAACAACTCTGGAAGTAGCACAATATGACAGGATGTGAATACGTATTTGGTGTGTGTGTGTGTGTGTGGGACAATTTTCCATTAGTGCTATAATGAACTGCCAAACACACTGAGAACTGCAGACTCACCGGTTACGCTTTGATAGAGTTGAACCTTGTCTTTTTTCTTCAAAAGTCATGTTCTTATTGATTCAACTCTCACTAAAGCTGTAGTAACGCTGGGCTGGTTGTTTGCTCTTTATGGTTTGTTTTTCACACCTTTAGAATGGTCTAAGAAAATGAACGCTATCCATTTGCAATTAGCATTTCTATTAGGGCCACACAATTTATCCTTTCAGCATCGATATCACAATGCAGATGCGGCAACATGCGATTCTTCAATAGTCACAAAGTCATGTTGGGCATAATATAACATGACCTATAACATGACCCAATCTTACAGGTTCTAACGGTGTGAAAAACTTTCAGTTGAATATCTTTTTAAGGCCAGTGACTGAGATTTCAAGCTAATTTAAACCATTTGGGGACAAGAAATTATCAATTTTGCGACTTTAACAAAGATAAAGTGTTTAATAATTTATACAACGAGACTATGCAGTGATAATTTTCGTTTGATTATTGCATTTTATACCTCAATGCTGTTAGACCTCACTGAAAACCGTGAAGCACGGTTTATTTCTATTTTTTTATCTTTGTTCTAACGTTGTCATCTGTGCATACTATATTTTTGTTAGGTTTGGATATTTTATGCAGATGCACTCTGAATGTAAAATGATGAATTCTTTCCAAATAGTTACTCGAGCCATCTTGTGAAATTATGTTCATATCACAATTTGTATCACAGGAAAACAAAACATTTCAATGTCAGTTTTCTCTAATATCGTGCAGCCCTAATGGTACCTGCAAGCCCATAGCAGATATTTCTGAAAAATGATTTGAAGTCTTTCATATATTTAAACATAGGGCTGGTCAATTAATCCAAAAATAATCGAAATCGACTTTCAGAACCTATAATAGATCACATTTTTTTAAGTCAATTTTTGAAATTACTTTTCCTAATGCATGTGGTGCAGATAGTGTGTTTCCTTAAATTACTTTAAAGTCAAATAAGGCAACCCTAATTCAGAAATCTCTCAATTGTAATATGTGAGCATACTTACTGTACAAAACTTGTCAGTGAATTATGAGGGCAAAAAAAATTTATTAAATAAATTAAAAAATTATTCATTCATTAATCGTAATCGAAATAAAATGTTCAGTTAATCAAGATTTAGATTTTAGGCCAAGTCACCCAGCCCTAATTAAACATGCAGTAATGCATAGAATAAATATGACAAATGAAGACAAAGTGTGTCATTCCTGACTAATTAGCAGATATTTTTGGAAATTTATATGATATCGCACAAATAGGCCTTATGTTGAAAATGACTAGCTGTTTCTTGCTGTTGACACTGTCTCTGGGTTTAGGTCTTGTTTGGTTTGAGATCAAACTTTGGTTTTATGTTGTACAGCATTTACATACTGTAAACATGACATGAGATATCATTGTATGGCTTTGTTAGCACATGACTGCTGTGCTATATGCTGCTCATGACTTTTGACATTTTCTGTAACATGCAAAAAAGAGAGTTGTTTACTCTTGTGAAAATGATCATTTTCCTGCTTATTATAATTTGAGTAGTATTTATATATATATATATATATATATATATATATATATATATATATATATATATATATATATATATATATATATATATATATATATATATATATATATATATATATATATATATATATATAATAATAATAATAACAATAATAATAATAACAATAAATAATAATAATAATAATAATAATAATAATAATAATCAATAAATATGCAAAAAAATCTGTAAAGGGCGAACACTTTTTCACACCACTCTATATAAAATCACCTTTGTAAAATACATGTGGTGTGGAGCCCAAAATGTAATATTTTGTCTTTTGATTCGTATACATTTACAGCAGAAGATGCTTTTTGTTTTTTGTTTTTACAAGTTTTCAACCAATAATGCATCAGCTACATTGAACAATGTGTCTTTAGTTTGCTTCAAAGACAATTGAGTTTGATAAATTTGTTGATCAACCTCTCACTCAGTGTGGTCACAATCACATCACAAGGCCATACAGAATGATTAAATTACAGTGAAAGTGTGAGAGCAGTGTAGTCAGGTAAAGGAGTGTCGTGTTATTTGTTGACCAGTAGTGTTTGTTTCACTGCTGAGATCATAATCTGCTGGGCTAATTATTAATTTTACTTCTCTGTATTAATTCATGATAGTCTGCTGTAGATTTTCTTTTCATTGGTTCAGTAATATAATCCTATTCGTTACTGCGTTCTGTTTAACTCGGAGAGTCCAGTTTCCTGCTTAGACAAGTGCAACAGAGCACCAATTGTTGGATTTAGAAAACTTATTTGTATATCCATGGCTTTATTTTGCAGGTAAAGCTAGTTAAAGGGTTAATGCTAAATTATCTCTTTTAAGCAAATAAAATGTAATGTCTAGTCATTTCTTGTAATAATAAAAGCTCTAACATGTTTTTAGACACAGAAGTGTGTATTAAATGGCCTGCAAAACAGAAGACTCCACAATCTTTTGAAATATACACTGCACGTTTATTTTTTATACATTTTTCTTTGTTTAAAAAAGACATTTGGAAAGCCAAGGTGCCATGATGCAAAAACATTTCGTTTGGCTTCTGATTGTATACAATGCTTGGTTTGGTGCTCAGCCAATTGAGTCCGTAGTGAATCAGTAAGAAGCTTTGTTTTACATTTCTCATTTAAAGAATGTCTTTACATAGAAGGCACAGAAGGAAAACACATCTTCTTTATTTAAAGAGATTAGACCTTGTGACACTCGCAAAAAATACACCATTCTTATTTGGCCTGTACTTCATTAAAACATGCAATAGTAGTAGTAATTATATT
Organism: Danio rerio; assembly: GCF_052040795.2. NCBI lineage: Eukaryota > Metazoa > Chordata > Actinopteri > Cypriniformes > Danionidae > Danio > Danio rerio. Next base: position 12,401,137 of record NC_141039.2, on the reverse strand, counting down.
TTAAACGGGTAAAACATGAAGGCGTAAACCAGTGATAACAAAATAACAAATTGAACCTATTTTAAATAAATATTGTAGATGAGAATAAACTGTAAATATGTGCATTTTGGTTTCTTTAGTCTAAAATGGTCTAAGAGTATTACGTTATGTACTATATTAGACCAATTGACAAGTTATCATATGAAATTAACAGCTGATTATTGCTTATGACACCAGAAATATAATTTAAAACATCATTTTAATAAATTTGTGTATTTTATTTTTATGTATATGCAGTTTCAGCAGGCATCCACTTGCTACTCGATTATAGTTGTGTATCTAAAAAAAGTTAAAGCCATTTGGTACCAATGAATGTCATCTGTGGAGGTTATGTAATATTTTACTGTGTGTTTTATGTCTATTAATGTTCATGAGACTTTTATTATCATTATTTTATGAGCGCGCAACTGCTTGCTTTTTAACCATAAGGTTTACTGATCTATGTTTTGATAACTGGTCAAAGGTTTGAAAAGATCAGGTTTTATAACACACTCATTTACATATAAAATGAAAACACACACCGGCCATGTGCTTACCTATGAGGGAACAGGGTGTTGTCTGAATGTTTGTTCTCAAAACAGGATCTGTGTAATCAGCTTCAACATTAACGGCAAAATACAGATTAATTCTCATGCATCTCATTTTCTGTTTTTCTCTTCCTTAAGCAGTCATTGTAAATGTATTTGTGACACCAGGAAGTTTTTTTTTTCTCTCGAAGTTTTAGTAATTATCATTGGAAAAATTCCTTGAGAAATTTACAACCCTTTTCAGTGATGTTTCATGCATCCTCTGTTTCTCATTAGTCAAACAACACATAGCCCAAATGCTCTCGGTTGTTTGAGTCAGTGTTGTTTTGCCACTCTGAAATAAACCAAGCACATAAACTGGTTTGCAACTGATCCCTGTCTGCATTGATGGCATATTTTTGTAGGTCATCTGTAGGTTTGCCTCACTCTGGTTTCCTCAAAAAAAAAAAAAAAAAAAAAAAAAAAACCTATAAAATTTTTTTCATCTGCTTTTAGTTTGAGTTGTTACTCATTTTGTTGGTGAAAATCTTTTGTGAATTTTGAAGCCTAGATTCAATTACTGAAGTAAAAATACACTTGTTATCAATGTAGAATTGTGTTGTAGATTTAGGGTACATTTACTCAACAATATTCTTATTATTGTTTTTTGTGTTTTTCATTCATTCATTCATTCATTCGTTTATTCACTTATTTTTTTCGACTTAGTCCCTTTATTTATCTGGGGTCGCCACAGCAGAATGAACCGCCAACTTATCCAGCATATGTTTCATGTAGCGGATGCCCTTCCATCTCTGGGAAACATCCATGTGCACACTCATTCACACTGTGGGGGAAACCGGATCACCCGGAAGAAACCCACGCGAACGCAGGGAGAACATGCAAGTTCTTCAGTTTTTAAATGAAGGTGAAGGTTTAGTTGAAAAGATCATTGGTCTGGAGAGATTTGCAGTAATGATCTTCATAATAATAAATATTATTAAACTATCATTGGTTGAATGGTGGTTCACTCGGAATTTACATTTTGTTGTAATTTAATCACCTTTAAGTAGTTTCTAACTTGTTGAGATTTCTTTTTGTGATCATTTTCAGTTTCATAGCATGTATTGATCATTCTTTATTCCCATTTATTCACTGGTAAAGTTTTTTTATTTAAAATGTTGGTGTTGCATTAAATTAAGTCAAATGTACATTTTATGGCTACGTTTAAATATATTATTTTTAGATTTTATTAAGCTAAATTTGTTATTTTGCTAAAAGTTAATCCAGACAGCAGGTTATCACTTTTCAGTTTTATTTCTCCAAACATAATCTCAACACAGCCCCACACAGTCATTAATGAGTGAAGAGTGATTTCCAGCAAAGACTTCTGTGACTGACATGTCTTTACATTTATAGTGCTTTTTAATGCGTATCAGTCATAAGGTTTATTGCAAGTTTTGTTAAGATTTGGAAAAGAAATGCTTTGTATAAAGTTACATAGCATAAACATTTATGGATAAAACACACACACACACACACACACACACACACACACACACACACCTACAGTATGAACAAGGAACAAGGTGCTGTTTCTCAAAAACAGGATCTGTGTAATCAGCTTTAGCAATAACTGCAAAATGCAAATACATTTTTGCAATGGAACAAATTAGATTTAGTTTTTTTATAATGCATACTAATACCAATTATTTGTATTAGGGCTGCAAGATGTCACAGACATCACAATTTGCACACAATTGTGCTTTAGTAGTTTACATTATAAAAACTGCAGTTATAAATCAAACTTCGTTTTCACTCCACCAAATCACTAGCTGTATAAATGAAGGTCCGAAAGCCATGAACTTGTTAGTTAAAAATAGTTGCGTAAACACCCCCTTATATCTGAAAATGTCTTGAGCTTCTTAATCAAATATTGTAGTTTACTTCTTTATTAAAATAATAATTAAAAAAAAAATGTAGAATATGTTGTAAATACAACTCGTTTGGCCTACAAAATTACATAGTTGACCTTATAGATTGTGATAGAAATGAAGTATTTTAACATTTGGCACATGACGTGAGCTTTAGGATTTGTTGCTTTTGTGTTTTGCCATTTAGAGAAGTGATCATGAGGGCAGTGAACTCTGGGAAAGCCTGCAGGATTGTTCTGTGCCTCCTGACAGTACAGAATAATTGATTTGTGTTTATAGTTGGTCTCTGAGCTCTTCTCATCCATGACAACTCTGTTCCAGTCGAGAGGATTGCTAACATTTTTTTTTTTTGCAGTTGACCTCAGAAAAGTTCAAAATCAAGTTCTGTGGTGTGCTAATATAATCAAAATTAATATGTAATATACCTTCCTTAATGTCATTCATATGCGAATTAGAAACCTGATCTGCTGGATTATGCTTAAATCCTGACTACTTCCAGTCATCCACCATTCACAGAGTTTCTGTTCTGTCCTGCCATCTGCTCATGAATATTCACAAGTTGGCAAAGCAGTTAAAGGGAAAGTTCACCCCATAAATTAACATTTTACTTACCATTTACTTACACTTAAATGCTTATAAATTTTTTTTTGGATTTCACGTGTCACATCTGTTGAACATGAACATAGACATTGAACATAGATATTCTGAAGAATGTTGGGTGGGAAACAGCCATTGAACTCAGTTCTAGGAACAAAAAATACTAAGTCAATGGCTGTTTTTTTTTCCGATATCATTTGTGTTCAGCAGAAGAAAGAAACTCAAACCGATTTGGAAAAAGTGAAGGATGACTATAATACATTGTTTTTGTTTTTATTATATGAAAAGCCTAGAAAATTTGAATTGTAACCTTGTCATTTAATATTAGGATATACAAAATAACACTGTCTTGGACAGTAAATTTCAGAAAGTTGTTTATTTAGATGAAAATGTATAACAGAAGCTCAGTTAAAGGCTTTAGTGTGTCCTGAATAATTTTTTGTTATCATTGTGCCATAAAACAAAGCATGTCCATTGTGTTCTGTGGGTTCAGAGGACAGTGAGTTCTTGACTTTGTCAAAAAAGCTGCTGATCTACCTGTACAGTTGGAAATTTTCTTGTTGTGATTAATTGCTGAAACCTTTATCATGATATATGGTGTTATCAAGATATTGACTTAAGCTGTGAAAAATATTAATTTAACTGTTATAAAAACAAAAAATACTTAGTGAATTGCTGTATTGTGTATTTAAATGTTTTAAAGTTAACATTTTAAAAATCATGCTTTAAATTAAAAGTCTAAAAAATAGCCATTTTATTGGTATATGTTAAAGTAATAAATAATACAACTGAAGGATTCAATATTACCTCAATTTTATACAGCAATTATGACTTTTTTGATTGTAATGCACTATAAGGCATTAAGTAAGAAATGAACATCAGTTAAAATTAATAAAGGCTATTGTAAGTGATTTTAACCAATCAAACCTTTGTGTAGAAAGTTAACACACAAAAGCCCTATAGATAGTTGCTGAGTTTATAATGCTTAATGCCAGATTAATGTAAAAATGGTCATGTTTGAAAATAAATTCCGTATCAAGTCTTTAGGCATTTAGTGCTGAAGACTTGATTAAAAAATTCTTTAGACACTTAAAGTTAATGTAAAAATACCTATTTCACGTTTTGAAGTTCCCACCATATCAATATTTTGCTTGTTCATTAGAATTATACATTGAATATCAGCTTATGTCTATGGTGCAGGGCTTGATCAGTGAGTCATATTCAGATTAAGCTATTAAACTTTTACATTTGCACATCCATATGGTAAACGCACATTATTAGATGACATCTTAAGTACAAACTGATTTTACATTAAAAGCCCTGCTTTGACATTTTCACCTGAATGATTGTTAAACTAATTACAATTGTAATATTCACAGAACCGTTTGCTGTGCTCTAGCACTAACCAGGAGAAATAATTAGCAAAACAAACAGCTCAGTGGTTATTAGGGCTGTACATATCAAAACTGCATTGTCATTTGCTCCACTGTCGTCACCTTGTGTTTGAGATCGTTTGTGATATATGTAATTTATGTTAAAGGGATCTACCATGCAGCATTACTGTAGTTGAAATAAATGACTGTTTTAAAGGAGGCAGTTAAAGATGACAGGCAATTTGCTATTAATCTGTTTGTATGGTCTGAAGCAAGCCTTCAATATGTGTCGTCTATTTTTATTGTTTATTGGATTGATTTACTATCCTATTATTTTTTTATGTAGTGGTACTATTGTACTATAAATCTCACATGGCTTGTTTTTTCTCTCTCTTTTTCCAGCATTAAGCTGCTAGCAGTTCAAGACTTGGCTGACCGGGAGGCTCTAGACAAGGTAGTGTTAAAATAATACAAACAAATACAATCTTACAAATTATTTTAATCTTTTTGCAATAAGAGACCATGACGGAAGAAACTAAGAGGCCACTATTGTTAAAATGGATGTACCTCAAATGGATGTTACTCAATTTTGAATGGAAAATAAAATCCTTTTATTTTGTTCATATGAGAATTGATGTTTATTGAGAACTTTTGAATAAATCTGTTATGTGTTTGATGACTCCTTCACCTTTTATTAAAACTAAATTAACGTAACTTATTTATTAACTCATGTCAAACCTCCTGCCAAAACCAATGTCCTACTGTTCAGATTATGTAAAAACTTTACCTGGTAAAAAGGACCAAACAGTTCCCCAGAAGGTTTAGTACAGCACATTTAGTGCACTTGTACATTTTGTCTTGTACAAATTCCACATACTTTTTTTTTTTTTTTTTACTTTGAATTAAAGTTGAAAAAGTGATTTACCTCATGAGCATTGTGGGCAGGAACTTACACTCTCTTGACATTTGAGGTTGACATGAGTAAAAAAAATCTTTGTAACAGAGTTCAGTTATTTGTTCAGGTAGCAAGCAGAGTTCATGTTAATAACCTTACACATACACTTTATTAGGTACACCTTTCTAGTACCAGGTTGGACCCCCTTTTGCCTTCAGAATTGCCTTAATCCTTTGTGGCTTAGATTTAACAAGGTACTGGAAATATTTCTCAGAGATTTTGATCCATATTGAAATGATAGCATCACACAGTTGCTGCCAATTTGTTGGCTGCACATCCATGATGCAAATCTCCCGTTCCTCCACATGAGATATAGTGTCTGTGGAGGCCATTTAAGTACAGTGATTTCATTGTCATGTTTAAGAAACCAGTCTAAGATGACTTGTTCTTTATGACATGGTATGTTATCCTGCTGGAAGTTGCCATCAGAAGATGGACATAAAGAAATGGACTTGGTCAGCAACAATACTCAGGTAGACTGTGGTGTTGAAACAATGCTCAATTGGTATTAATGAATCCAAAGTGTGCCAAGAAAATATCCCCCGCACACCAAAACTGAGCCGTTGATACAAGGCAGGATGGATCCATGCCTTTATGTTGTGGACACCAAACGAACCCTACCATACGATTGTTGCAGCAGAAATCGAGACTCCTCAGACCAGGCAACGTTGTTCCAGTCGTCTATTGTCCAGTTTTGGTGAGCCTGTGTGAATTATAGCCTCATTTTCCTGTTCTTAGTTGACACAAGTGGCACCTGGTGTGGTCTTCTGCTGCTGTAGCCCATCTGCATTCAGAGATGCTCTTTTGCATACCTCGGTTTTAATGAGTAGTTATTTGAGTTACTGTTGCCTTTTTATCAGGTCGATCCAGTCTGGTCATTTTTCTCTGACCTCTGGCATCAACAAATCATTCACTCACAGAACTGCCACTCACTGGATATTTTCTCTTCTTCAAACCATTCTCTGTAATCCCTAGAGATGGTTGTGTATAAAAATCCCAGTAAATCAGCAGTTTCTGAAATACTTAGACCAACCCGTCTGGCACCAACAACTATGCCACATTCAAATTCTCTTAAATCACCTTTCTTCCCCATTCTGATGCTCGGTTTGAACTGCAGCAGATCGTCTTGACCATGTCTAAATGCATTAAGTTGGTGCTATGTGATTGGCTGATTAAAAACTTGCGCTAACAAGCAGCTGGAGAAGTGTACCTAATAAAGTTTACCTTCAGCTAATAATATCAAGTTTAACCTGTTCTTTCCTATTCTGCATTTAAAGATGTTGTTTTTATGTAATATGTCCTTCTCCTCTGGTCCAGTGTGACCATGTACATGAATAGCTGTGTGTGTGTGTGTGTGTGTTTGAGGTCTTCTCCTCACTGTCTGATGCTGGGAATAGACTGGTAAAGTAGGTTAGCAGAGCAGCAGTTTTGTCAGTGTAGGGCAGAATCACTGCATCTTTCTCCTTTTCCTCTTTCATGCTCACTCTCCCTCTCTCTCTTTCTTGGTCTCTCTCATTAAAAACTAGAGCAGTACTTCTATTTGTCTTTTTAGGACACATAGTGTTGATTTGGTGTCACAGAGTGGTTCTAGTTAGAACTGGTTGTTGAACCTATTTGCAGTGTAAAATCGATTGAGCTGATCACCCTTGCGCCCTTGAGGTCTAGGGCAGTTGTCGGTGTAAAGAAGGGTACAACCTAACAGCGGCTGTCAATGACAGAGTGACCTGAAATGAATCTTTATTTCAGTGGTAATTTGAAGTGACATGAGACACTATTAGTGCATTATTTTTTGTGCATTTATTTGATCATTCATCAGCTTTGTTTCCATCCAAAAATGCTAATTAACTTTATGCGCAAAACTGGAATATAGCATATAAGATGTGCGAATGAAGCAGCGCCTCCATCCAACAACTCAAAGAGAACAAAATCATCACTTCTTGATTAACTGCCGCCAAATATCAATAGTAAAAACAGAATTTACTGTGGTGGCAGAAGCTGTGTGAATCTTCTTCTTAGCACAGACACTCCTGACAGTCTGGAGGTAATTAATAATATAAAAACACTAAAGCCGCCTTTCCCCTGCACACAACATTCAGACTCGACTGTTGGATTACGCCCCCTTGTGGCAGTCGCACATAATTTTCAGTTTTGTCGTGCACCATGGGAGAGATGCTGATTCTCGCAGTGTCCGAAATTAAGGAGTGCTAAAGCAAGAGCCATTATTTCCATGCGTTCACCATGGTTGAATGAATGAATTCCAGAAACTCATCGACCGCTAAATTTTGGAGGGAATGTGGAGACTACATAAATAACATTTTTTATTACTTTTTTTTACAGACTTTTTTCTGATTTAAAAAAATAACAAAAAGAATCCTATTTCTCATCTTGCGCGCACGGACCTGCTTGGACAAAACTGGAATACATCATCCAATCGGCCGGTTGCACACGGTCAAGTTGTAAGAGTTCAAATATTTCAGCGTATCCGCAGCTTAGATCGTATCCGAATTTTCTGCATACAGAGATGATTGGATCTCAGTTTCCGGACTTCTCTCCATTGGAAATGAATGAACTTCCGGTTTGTCGCTTGTCGTTTGTCTTGTGCAGTGGAAAGGCGGCTTAATACTGAAGTGGTTAAGGTGTTTTTGAATGACCAAAACAACTTTTTAGATGTTTTACAATCTGCTCAGCCTGCTGGTTTGTCCATTAACACACATTTTTATCATCACATGATATTTTATAATATGACCTTTTTTAATGCGCATATTAAAATTTTGTTCAGCAAAAATGTTTCCATCTTAGTTTGTGAATCTTTTCTTATCGAAAAAAAGGTTATCTTACTTAGTTATGCGCATACGTTTTTTTTATGCACATTTTCAAAGTCTATGTGCATCTTGGCGTTTCAATAATTTCTTTTATAAAAATAGGTGGATGAAAACGGCTATTGTTCATGGACCATATTCAATTTCGCTTTAAAAATGCATTGACAGCCATTGGATAGTAGATCTAGACAGGTGGTGCTGATGGAGGTGGAGCGTTTCCGAGAAATTGCTTACAACACTGAGCCAGAGTATGTACATACTGTATTAATGTATTAACCTCAACTTGTGGAAAAGATACTTTTGGTAAACTTTCTTATTGATACCATGTTTTTAGATTATTTTTAAATAGTACACAACAGACTTTACTGCGTTGCACTAATTCATTTAATGAAACTCCATACATTTTCTTCTTTCATTTTTCTTGTTTTGTTCTATTTCGGATTTATTTAATACATTTATTTTTAAGTATTTTAGGCTGGTATTTAATCGTTCGTTTTCAGTCTCTTTATCAACACATTCTATTAGCTTATTCTGTTTCTTGTTTCTTCTGAGTGCATCTTTAGTGTGCAAGTGAGAGTCATATGGGGTGTGAAAGACTTTGAGTTTAACTGTGCTTCTGTCTGTTGGTGTTATGCCGCAGTGAACCCGACGTGCCATTCTTTCCTCCAGACTGCGCTTGCAAGTGCTGACTGGATGAACAGAGATGGAACGACATGCTTTTTTGACTTTTGGCCCAGAATGAAATGGCTTGGTGTTGTGAATGTCTCTCTCTGCGTTCCTGTTGTTTAACATTAACTCTGCTCATCATTTGAGGATTGACTGAAATTTACATACTTTAGAGGCAGGATATTGTCTAAATTTGAATTGATGTGTGCCATTAAAAAAATAGTTGAGCACATATTAGTTGAATAATCTAGGTTCTGTGCCATTTTTGCCATTTTTTGGAGCTTGTACTTTTTAAATAGACAGCAGACCCATTTTAGGTCACAGTCCAGCAATACCTACATTTTGCTACTGCTAGATCTAGTCAGTAGTGACCTTTCAGTTTCAACCTGGGTGTCCATGGAGTTTTATATCTCAAAAGCTTAAATTTTTTTAACAGGTCTTAATTTTCCTTGGTTTATGTATTACTAGCCAATCTGGACATTATACAATCACCAACAATCCAGTTTAATAAAACTTTTAACTTTTTATTTTAAAAAAAAATAGCATTAAATTACTTTCCTCTCAGTAACATTTGCTTAAAGTTCTCTATTTACTGTTGACGATACTGACCTGCCCACTTATTTTTCTTAGTAAATTATTATTATTGTTATTATTATTTTGTATTTATTTATTTATTATTATTGTAAATTATTATTATTAAGTTTTTGACAGCTATGTTTTGTTCTATTCTTTTTAAAAGTTATATTGTTTGCCAAAGGATATATTTGAAAATTAATAAAAAAAATATTCGAAACAAATTATTTTAACTATTGTATTATTACAGGGTGTCCGCAGGGTCTTAAAGTCTTAAAATGTCTTAAATTTTAAAAGCAAAATTTAAGACCTTAAAAAGCCTTAAATTCCCTGAAATATTTTGTTGTACATCTTAAAACATTTTTAAAAGATCTTAATATTCCCCTGTCCAAGTAAAGGCTACTCAATCAGTCCAACATATATATATGTCCAATATCCATATATATATATAAAAAGAAAACTAATAAACAATTACTCACTTATCAATTCCTCATGAAAATAATAGCAATATTTCTTTTTACATGGTCTTCCATTTATACAAAAACTATTCACAGAAAGGGGAGCAGATATAATATGTATAAATAGTCATGAAATTGGCTAGGCTTCATAACAGAAATGTATTATGTTGAATAGGAATTATACTCAATAAATTTGGACAAAAAAACGATAAATATACACTTATTTATATTTTAATCGCTCATGTAATTTTGTCCATAATAAATATATTTTAACAATGTTAAACTTGTCATTAAAAAAAAGAAACATTATATTGAAAAAAAGTATGTGCAACTTGTTTTCTTGTTTTGACATAACTACATAAAATAACTACATTTTATTATTTTTTATTTTTTTCTGTTGTGGCAGGCAAAAAACCAAACAAAAAATGGGCTATTTGAAAAAAATCTTTGTGTTTTGCTCTGTATAAGTCTAAAATTACATTCATAAAGGTCTTAAAAGGGTCTTTAAATATCTTAAATTTGACTTGATGAAACCTTTAGAAACCCTGTATTAAATGTATTAAATTGTAATTATAGGGCTAGTGAAAATCTTTTCTAACTGGGAGGATTTAAAAAAAATCCTCAGCATTTAGCCTGTACAAGTCTAAAATTTAATTCAAAATGTTCTTAAAATGTCTTAAATGTCTTACATTTAACTTGGTGAAACCTGCAGAAATCCTGTTCAACAAATTTCAACAATTTCAGTCTAAGTTGAAAGTAAGTAGCAACAGATATTTTCCTGTTCACTGTGAAACAAAAGACTACTTGAAACGAAAAAAAAAAAAAACATGTCTTACAGGGACCCAAAATTTGAGTTGTTCTACTAGAAAGCCAACATTACTCACCCCCTTAACCTTGCTTTCATCCGGGTCACGGCACCATTACACAATCACCAGTTCTACTGCTGTTTCTGGAATTAAAGGATGGCACACTAACAAGGATGTTTTTTTAAATTTGCACTTGGTTCTATACATTGGTTATTTGTGTGAACTAGAAGAATAAAAGTAAAAAGAAATCTTCAAATTTAAACAGGCACTAGAAATTCATTTAGAAAATAAGCTGAGTTTTGTTGCTGACTTGTAGGTTTAAGGACAGTTTGCTGTTTACTTCACTAAACTAAAAAACATGGAGATAAACCCACAACACTTGAATTTAGATTTAAACATTGCTGTTTGTTTGAAGCTTGTCTTGGTTTCCATGGAGTCAGTGGTTTAGCTGTTGCTCTGCTGTAATGCATATTTCCACTGAACTCCTCATGACCAAAGAGACTTCCCTCAGACATCAGAGCGGTGCGTCATCCAGTTCATTAGCGGACAAACAGACTGCTCTTCAAAGAACCTATCGAAAGGCACTCATTCTGCTGTCTCTTTCACTTCCTCTCCCGCAGTCACATTGCATGACCTTGTGGATTCCATGACCTGTCGTTCATCACAATTTTGTATTATATTTACGTTTTGTCCATTTAAGCTTAGCTGCATACCAGTTAAGTGAGCAACTATCTTTTAAAGTCTGTTGTTCGGGTTTTCCCTTCACTGTATTGATCTTTGTAGTGTGTAGTCAATATGTGGGTGGCAAAAGGAAAAAATTACTAGAATGACCCTCAGACTCAGACTCAGAAACATTTCTATATTTAAACTGTTGTTGCAGGACTAGTCATGTGAGTAATTAGTAAATATTATGATCCCAGCCTATCAGTCGTTATTAGCAGAAAACCCCAAAGAACATGACTGTGATTTACTGAATTTTTCTCATGCTCATCTTAAAGGGTCCAGATACAGTCTTTACTGAAAAAAAGTTACAGATTATAAGTGATTAAATGCAGCATTTAAATATGTAGTACAACATAAAATAATTTTCAGCATCTTGTGCATTTTTTAACTATAAAAAGATATTCGCTTTTCACTTTTATTCTATGAATAATTACAATTTTAGCAAAAAATCTAAAGGGTTAATTCACCCAAAATTGAAAATTCTTTTATTAATTACTCTCCCTTGTTTCATTTTAATCCCTCGAGATAAAAATATTTAGCTGAAATCCTAGAGCTCTCTCATCCTCCATTTACTGCATCAGTTCAAAGGCCAGAAATAATGACATAACAATAACTTTGTCAAAACTTTCCCAGTGACTTCAGTGGTTTAGCTGTAAACATGCAATGCTCCAAGAACGCTTTTGTACATATTTACCATGAACAATAAAATGTATTGTCATTAGAGTAACCTTGATCTGATGAGGACAATGGTCTTGGGTTAGGAATTACATGAGGATGAGTAACTAATGAGAGAATATTATATTATATTTTTTATATTTTTGGGTGAACTAATTCTTTAACTCTTAATTCTTTAATTCTTTAAGATTTATGTGCCATCCAGAAACTTGCGTTCTGTGAATGAGCGTCGCCTCGTGGTTCCATCCCAAAGAGGGAAGAAATCACTTTCCCGAACTCTCGCATTCAATCTCCCCAGTTGGTGGAGTGAACTCTCTAACTGCATCAGAACGGCAGAGTCACTCGCTGCCTTCAAAAAACGACTAAAAAGTCAACTATTTAGTCTCCACTTCCCTTCCTAATCTGCAATTGCCTAAAACTAAAAAAAAATAAAAATAAAACAGCAACAAAAGTAAAGCTAATTATTTTTTTTTTAAGCAAAAGAGCATTGCTACGTCTTTAAGTTGTTATGTTTGATGAAGTTGTAACTTTAATTGACTCTCTAATGGTGCTGGGTGGACATGAGAAAACACAACAAATGGATAAGTAAAACAAAAATAGCAATTTATTAAACAAAGAATATCAAACAATGAATATATGAATTTACAATGTAATTTTTAAGAAAGGAATTAAATGAAAAATAGGAGTGTTGCCAAAAACAAAGAAATAAATATAACAAAACAATCTAACTAAACTCCAACCCACTAAACTTACTAACCAAAGAAAAATTCAGAAACAAAACCGTAACCTTCACTTAACTAAACTTCTTAACTATTTCAAAACAAAATTACAAATTTAGCAACTCCTTCATAAACAAAAACAAAAAACACTATGCTCAAAAATACTAGTTCTCATAAAGTACAAACTCTTAGCCATTAGAAAAACAAGAGTTTATCTGATAATCCAGTTCTCATAAAGATTATTCGACTTCCTAATAATGAAAAATAAATTGAGCTGCACAAACTTATCTAATAGGGCGGCGCAGTGGGGTAGTGGGTAATGCTGTCGCATCACAGCAAGAAGGTCACTGGTTCGAGCCTTGGCGGAGTCGGTTGGCGTTGAGTTTCCTCCGGGTGCTACGGTTTCCCCCACAGTCCAAAGACATGTGGTACAGGTGAATTGGGTATGCTAAAGTGTCTGTAGTGTATGAGTGTGAGTGAGTGTGAATGATTGTTTCCCAGAGATGGGTTGCGGCTGGAAGGGCATCCGCTGCGTAAAAACATGTGCTGATTAAGTTATTGGTTAATTCCGCTGTGGTGACCCCAGATTAATAAAGGGACTAAGCAAAAAAAAAAAAATGAATGAAACTTATCTAATAAATAAAGCTCTTAAACGAGAGACAAACTAAACAACAACAGCGACAAAAATAATAATAACACAAATGAACAGGCTGGCCGACACAAGCGAGGAGTTTGGTGGCGAGCAAAGCGCTCTTGCTGAACAGCGCAAACGAACGTCTTTTAAACGTGACGGACCAGCTCCTGATTAGTGCACCGAGTGCATAATTTTTTTGGTGAAAACTTGAATCAAAGCTACAGTAATTCAGTATACTGTCAGTGGTTTAGAATTATTACCACATTAACACTGCTGCTTTTCTAGAATCTAGATTACAGGTAGTGCAGTTCTTCACCAAATATTTGGCTGTTAAAAATTGTATAATGTCTGGGAGCTTTATTTGTGCAGTGTTCCTAGTCAACGTATTAAAGTTCAGTGTGTTTAAGCTATTGCAGACAATGATTTTCACAGTACTTCATGTTCATTAGCAATTTGTGGAAATGAACTGATCAGCTTCCTCACATTGTTTTTGTAATTGTAAATTCGATTATTCTTGGTGTACAGAGTCTATTAGGAAATACAATGGCGAAGTCCTGTTTGACGTCATGACCTGTCTTTGGTTGCAGTGAGTACCTGAGTACTTCATTGTGCTATTTCCAGAGTTACTGGAAAACTGCAGTGAATGTCTCTGTCCTGCTTACATTCCTCAAGATCAGCTGATGATGGCCTTCTTCTGTTGAACTTCTGCCTTTGTCCCCTGGTAGCCTGCAGGAAACTCTCCCCCTACTGCTCCTGGTTAATTATAGGACATAACCGGGAGGGTTGGAGGTAATGGGAATGTCAGATGGAGTTATCAGATTTCCCTGGTCCTGCGAGTGTGCTCAGCACGTACTCTCTGCTTGTGTAATGTCAGGTTGTGTTTTCTAGAAGATTCACCGATCTGTTTGCAGATGTTGGTTTCGCTTCTCTGCTGTGAGACATTCACATTCATGCATTGGGTTGACCCTTTTAGATTTTTGAAAGCGACTTGGATTGCATACATTTTTATTGATTGGTTTATTTATGGTTTCTGTGGGGTCTTAAGGCCTAAAATTTCGTTTTTGAAGTCTTAAATCCACTAAAATATTGTGCTGTAGGTATTGTTCAAGCTCTTGTTCTTTCCAGACTGGACTATTGCAACTCTCTACTAGCCGGGCTTCCAGCTAACTCTATCAAACCTCTTCAGCTGCTTCAGAACGCAGCAGCACGAGTGGTCTTTAATGAACCTAAAAGAGCACATGTCACTCTGCTGCTCAACCGTTTGCACTGGCTGCCTGCTTGCATCAAATTCAAAGCTCTGATGTTTGCTTACAAAGCAACATCTGGCTTTGTTCCGTCTTACCTGGTCTCACTTTTGCAGATTTACAAAGCAACTTCTGGCTTCGCTCCGTCTTATCTGCTTTCACTTCTGCAGATTTATGTGCCATCCAGAAACTTGCGTTCTGTGAATGAGCGTCGCCTAGTGGTTCCATCACAAAGAGGGAAGAAATCACTTTCCCGAACTCTCGCATTCAATCTGCCCAGTTGGTGGAATAAACTCTCTAACTGCATCAGAACGGCAGAGTCACTCGCTGTCTTCAAAAAACGACTAAAAACTATTTAGTCTCCACTTCCCTTCCTAATCTGCAATTGCCTCTCTGGCTCTACTGCTAACTGTATTACAAAAAAATAAAAAATAAATTACTAATGTTTTGCTTCTTACACTTTACACACCTGAAACTTGCCTACAACACTTATTCATTGTTGCTCTTATAGTTGTGTAAATTGCTTCCTTGTCATCATTTGTAAGTCGCTTTGGATAAAAGCGTCTGCTAAATGACTAAATGTAAATTTTAAGCCTAAATAATATAGAACAATTTAAGGTTACTTTAAGCAATATTTTATAGTTAATACATTTACAATTAATCTTTGAAATGGTGCTTAACTTAATAGTTTTGCTTGGTTGTTCTGGTGCAACCTCACAATATCAAAAAGGAGCATGCATGTAAAATTAAACTAACGTATTTTGACATCACATTATACTTATTAAATGGAGAAGTCAAAAAAATCTATAATTTTAAAAAGTGGAAGTGAAAAAACCCACTACAGTTTATTTTGGTAGCGCATTTCAGCATGCAGGTCAGATTCAGCAAAAATTAAAAACAAAACAAGACTTGTTTAAAGGTTCAAGACAGATTTGTGTGTGTTGAGCATCAGTTAAGACAGTGTTAGAACCTGTGAATTGTGGGAACAACTGGATAATTTTGAGCTTTTGAAAGGCTGATTTCATCTTCCAGGTTTAAAATAATTTTGGGGGCGGGATCAAAATCTGTGGTGTAGTGTGAATCAGCTAGTGGATTAATAATAACGCATTGGTTTCTCATTATTATTCATAGCTAAATTTCTTATCCTATGAGAAGACCTTGCTTCTTAATTAATCATGAGAGCACATACTTTGTAAAGACAAGGCAGACCTGCCAAGCTGTGAGACCCAATGACTGGGTAAGACCTTTCTGTCATTGGATGAGACTGCGTCTGCATATGGAAAGCAGTATGTAGCCGTTCATGAAGGGTTGTAACGTTATTTGTTTGTTTTTATTATTTGCAGGATTTTGTCTTTTATCAGTTGAGTTTGTTAGACATATCGCCTATATCCATGCTGCTGTTCGCACATGTTTAAAATCCTCCGGATTACCGGTAGGGTTAATAGTGGAAATAGACAGGGCAAGAGACTTGCTGCACTGCTATCCACTGTGCCTGCATTCGGACCCTGGAATTCAGGAGGAGAGAAGTCCTCCTCAATTATAGCGTTTACATAGTTCTCTTTATAATGTTACAACTAATTGTGGTTATATGTATATGAAATTACGAATAACAAATGTAGCAGGGCATTAAATTTCTTACTGTTTATTTCTTTGCATTTTAACTTTGTAAACTTTAAATCATGTGTCTCCTCATGGTTTGTCTCATCTATTTTGTTAGCCAACTTAGACAACAGTTGTTCGCTCCTCTTTTAACCCCTGCTGGCCACACCCACTCCTCCCTGCTCGCAGTGCTCCACGCCCATCATGAAGCAGTTTTGGAAAAAATTCTGAGGTAGAATTGAACCAAAAGGGAGGTTCTTTGTGTTTTCATTGATCAATATTTATATGCAAGTAGCTTTTAGACTAGATGAATGAACAAGACAAATGTTTAAGGAATATGGTACTGTCCTAATAAATATTATATGGTATAAATAATCATGGGAGTAAGAATGGGAAAATAATTAATTTAAATAGTTTTGAGATGAACACTGTTTTAAAATCTAAAAATCTTAAATCTGTTTTAGTACAGAGAATCCTGTAAAAGTATAAATGCACAAATATGGAGGAATTATGCATGCATTTCTAGTAGAGATTTTCTTGATGGGGGTATATTCTATTGCCTTTGCTGAAATAAAACAGGTTTTAATATTAGATTTCTGTGTAATGATAAGTGTTAATAGATGCACATGTTTCAAGAAAATGATTTACTTTTTTTTACTATTCTGTAGTGGCATTCTTGCATAATATTTAGTGATAAATTTGAGTTTCAGTAAGGTTTTCCTTATGCTGAACTATGGAGAAAAAGAATCAAGATGCCAACATCAGACAAGTTTTTCCTAGTTATTAGTCGGTTATTAATAAGTTACTGTTACAGTCAGGGCATTCCTGAGGCAGTGTAATATTTGTTGATATTTCACTGCTGATCAGCTGTACTCTGTGTGTGTGTTTGTCAGTTTTGTGCAGAGCTGAATCAGCCCACTCTCTGCAGTGTACGCAGATGGAAGAGCGCCAGAGGCCTGTGGAAATGTGCCGTTTCAGAGAAACCCAATGGAGTGTCCAATAGCGTGAGTTTATGTTCTTCTAGCACATAACACATACACATATGCAAACATTAAAACAAGTTTAACAACAGCCTCAACTAAACATAATACTGTGTCTACAAGTGCTGAGGAAGCCACCAGAGCAGAGTGCCAATATTCAGATATGTTGTTTTCTTACATGTGTTTTAAGTGGTTGAGCAATCACAACAGACTGGGCCACCTGACCAATCAGAACAGAGCAGGAGTTTAAAGAGACTTGGCCCTATGCATTAACGCATTCAGAGTTACATTTTTGTCTTGGATGTATCCAAATTCTAACATTAGTAAAATTTTAATCTAATTCCTAGATTTATATTATATTGTTTTTAGATGTTAGTTTCAGTATGCTTGTCTTAAGCAGTGGTTCTCAAAGTGGGGGCTCGGGACCCCCCAAGGGATCGTGGAAAAATGAAGGAGGGTCGCCTGGTGATTTCCAAAAATCTATTTATGTTATAAACCATAAGAATTACAATATTTTATCCATAACCTACTGAAGAGAAAAAATGTTTGTTTATAGTATATATACTATATAGTTTCTATAGTAGCTTATAGTTACCAGTTCTATAGACCAGTTACCATGTTTGTAAACATTCAGGATGCGCATATAAAAGTAAACGGAGCTAACGTTATACAAGGCCTGGGTAATTAATCACCAACACGCAAAACAACTGCATTCTGACAGTGAACTACACCTGTACGGCAGGGTACACATAGAGGTAAAGTACCTACACATAGAGGTAAAGTAGGTTTTATATTTGCACATTCGGACTTTCTCCTTATAATATAAAATATAAAATTTTATTTGCAAAACTCTAAATAGCGAAGTCATATTAACAGCCAATGACTATCAATATACAACATTGTTCACAGTCAAATAAACAGTGTTAATGTTGTTTTCAAGTCACACTTGCAGGTTACTTCAGACCGAATATTCAAAGTGCTGTGGTAAACAATATAGGGAGTGTGTCTCAAGTTGTAACTGAATTAATTTGTTTGATTATTTTCTAAATTGTTTAATTATTATTATTAAGTTTACCTTAATAAATGTAACTTTCACGTTTCATTCTTAGCACTCAGTATCAGCAGTTTAATTAACCATAAGTAACTGTTTTTGCTAAAATCATTTCTGCAATCAAAAACGAGTGATGTGTATGATTCAGCATAGCGTGAAGTCGTGAACTGACCTGATATGACATGAGAACTGCAGAGTCCAGCATTTCTAATTAGCTCCTCACTTCTTTCAGCTCCCATTTAGCCAAAGACGTCTGCAGTCGGTATTAAAGCAGTGTGTGGTGTATGGTAAAAGTTAAGTTTTCTATTTTTTAACTCAAATTCGGCATCCTACCGCAAAACACGACATCTTTCCCATTGCAGCCTGTCTGACCCCTGGGGTAATTACATTATATTAAAGACAAAGCAATTATATTAAAGACACAGCGTCAGATGCAGCAGATCGATTTTATTATACCAGGTTGAACGTTCTGGCCCATTTACAGCACTCACATACATAAAATAAATGAAGAATAGACTTGGGTCTGTTGGTGTGTGTGCGCCATTGCATGCAAGGTTTCTGTTTTATAACCACCTCAGAGGATATTGGGGGTCACTGGCCATGTCATTTCGGGGGTCGCGGGCTGACAAGTTTGGGATCCCCTGATCTTAAGGATATCTGTAATCTAGTGTTCTTCAAAACACTGACAGAATTTACATTTAGAAGATTTAAACATCCAAATCTTGCAGTTTGTTATTTCCGCTTAAATGGATTAACATTTTTGTGACATGTAATGTGTGTTTATGTAGCGCATTTATCATGTATGGCCGTACACCCAAAGTGCTCTACAATCATAAGGAGAGTTTCCCCACTGCACCACCACTGTGCAGCATCCACTTGGATTATGTGACTGCAGCCACAGAACAACGCTCACCACACACCAGCTACTGGCGGGGTGGAGAAACAATGATAGAGTTAATATAAATATTGGGGATTATTGGGAGGCCATGAATGGATAAAGGCTGATGGAGGGAATTTAGCCAGGACACCAGGGTTACACCCCTACTTTTTACAAGAAGTGCCATGGGATCTTTAATGACCACAGAGAGTCAGGACCTCGGTTTAGCATCTCACCAGAAAGACTTTGCTTACTGACAATATGGTGTTCCCTTCACTATACTGGGGCATTTGGACTCACACAGAAAGAGGGTTAAGCACCCCCTGCTGGTCTTCCACTACTTCAGACAGAAGCCTAGTTTTCCCATGTGGTCTCCCATTCAGGTTCTGACTGGTCTCGGCCCTGCTCAGCTTCAGTGAGTAGCCGGTCTTGGGCTGCAGTGTGATATGTCTGTGGCATCACCTTATACAGTTTCTTATCAAAGGTTCTGACCAATCAAATGCTCGCTAGTATTTTACATGCCCTGCCCCCTTCAAGACTCTTCTTGTTTGATGTGCTTGAGCTCAATTGCACTCACTGGAAGAGCTGTGATAAAAGCAAAACACTTTGTTTTTTTTTTTAAAGGGAGATGCGCTACTGTACGTCCTTCCCTGTCTTCATGTCATTCATTCATTTTCTGGTCTGCTTAGTCCTTTTATTAATCCGGGATCACCACAGCGGAATGAACCGCCAACTTATCCAGGACATTTTTACACAGCAGATGCCCTGCCAACCTCAACCCATCTCTGGGAAACATCCACACACATACATTCACTACGGACAATTTAGCCTGCCCAATTCACCTGTACCGCATGTCTTTGGACTTTGAGGGAAACCGGAGCATCCGGAGGAAACCCACGCGAACGCAGGGAGAACATGCAAACTCCACACAGCCAACTGAGCCGAGGATCGAACCAGCGACCTTCTTGCTGTGAGGCGACAGCACTACCTACTGCGCCACTGCGTCGCCCCCCCTGTCTTCATGTTTCAGTTGAAATTGTCACACATTGAACAAAAGTGCAAATCAAACTAATTGAAACATTCAAACTAATGTTCTCTGCACAGCTCTGTTTACACACACACACACACACACACACACACACACACACACACACACACACACACACACACACACACGCACATGGCAGAGATAAACTCCAGAGAGACTGTGCTGTCATGTAGGATTAATGAATGTGATTACACAGGACAGTTTGAATTCTCCATTCACACAGCTCTGCTTTTCATCACAGAGCATTACTGTAAATATTAATATGAATCAAGGTGCTCTGGGATGCTTTAGACCGGATATTCTCTTCTAGTTGAAGCATGCGTAATATCTGATTACCGTAAGTGTCTGTATATCCTCATGTGGCACTAATAATTCAGGTTCCTGTTTTAAGATGTACATTTAGGCCAAATCCTGGTTCTCTTTTCCACTTGTTCAAGCATAATCACCATCCATTTTCAATGCAAACTCCATTAGAGCTGCAGCGCATGACACTTTCAATAGAAATGTGTGGTGAATCACATGAGCACTGTGTACTTTTCCCCTGATCTCTTATCAGTGTTTTCTCTGAGCATATAAACGGGACATCAGGCACAAAGGCTGAGCTTTCCTACATGTGAAACTAACCTGACACACTGCAGTCGTGATGATCCGGCTAAACACACACCGCTAACATGAACAATAAACAGTGCATACACTCTGTCTATGCAAATCTAGAGTTAGTATGTCTTTTGCTAAAGGCACGTGATTTATACCATCCTACAATCATTATTTCAAATGGTATTGGATCAGTTATTTTGCAGTTTATTTATGATTATGTCATTTTTGTAAATATTTTAAATTAGACATTATTTTAAGGTATACTGTAGTTTGTTTAATTTGCTATTCATTTTCTTTTTTGATCCATAATGGTTTTTATTTATTGTTCGTTTTTAAGTTTAATTTATAGTATTAGTATGTTTAGTACTTAAACTAATTTTGTTTTAGTTAGTCTTGGGTTAATTTAGTTCACATTTTTTGTCACTTAAAACAATCTAACTAATGAAAGCCTACATTTAATTTCAGGTATTTATAGAACAACACTGATTAAGGCAGCATTTTCAGTTGTTTGTTTTTATTATTATTTATTGTTAAATTTAGCTTGTATCTAATTTTTTTAGCATTATTTCGATTAATCGTAATATTGGTTCAGTTTTAGTTAACAATAGAATGCTGTATTGGGTATGCTGAATTTAGAAAACTATGATATTTTTTTATGAAAAAAAATATATACCCATATTTGTTTTTTTATTTATTTATTTATTTATTTATTTATTTATTTATTTATTTATTTATTTATTTATTTATTTATTTGTGTATTCATAGTCTCTGAAATACAAAAGAATTTTTTTTTATTGCATTGTTGTGTATTTCTACACTTGCAAATAAGATTATGTTTTAGTCTATCACATTTCATTTATATTTCATTTAATGAGAGAATGTTGTGTTCAGACAATACAATATGTCATGTAGCAAATTATAGGTACTCTTTGTAAGGTTTTCATTTTTCTAAAGCATAAAAATACCATAATATGTTTGCAGAAATTTACGAAACGTGCTAACAGAAATTTAAAAGCAGCTATTCAGAAGAATATGTGCACTTATTGCACTCCAACAAAAATGGTAAGGTTTATAATTTTATTAATACATATTAAACCTAATATAACCTATTAAATGATAAAATGTAGCATTTAACGCTGAATAAAGCACATGTACCTGAGGTAAACATTGTTAGCTTATCCTGTTGTTTAGCTACAAGAAATAGAAGCCGTTTCTAATATATCAATTTCAGGTTTTGGATGGGACAAAAACTACTTTTACTATGGAAAATATTCCTTCATTCGCGTGCTGTTACAATTATGTTTAACAAGACCTAAATCAGCCTTAAATCAGCATGTAGGCTCAATATATAGGTATGCTCCTGTTGATTTCATCAAGCTGGCAACCTGCGCTTGTTTGTTTTGAACCAGGCGTGCAATACTTAGTTCAACCACTGGGTGTCAAACTTGCATACTGCACCTTTAAGAGAGAAAATGAACAAGATAGTCCATAAGAGTTGTACAGGCTCCTCATATGCTGAAACTGTGTGTTTTTTCTTTGTTGTTTATTGTGTTCTGAACGCTGGTCATTATTCAGGGTTTTCTGTGCTCCTGTAGGCTCCAGAGTTCTCTGGTTTTCTCTGGGACTGCTCTTCTGGCATTGAAATGAAGGATTCTGCCGTCTTGGAGAGTTTTACCACTAATGGTAATGGGAATCCTCATCCTCAGCCATACCTGGGACATTTTTATGTAAGTAAACCTGCAAAACAGATCTGCAATTATGAATGTTGCTACATGCAGCTTAGGGGATTATGAGATACTTCTTTCTAAAACAAACCTTACCAGACTCAAAAAAATATTGCCTTTATCATCTCCCCTAATAATGTGTGCACAGATGTTCATTTGAACCAGCTTTTGTTTTTTCTGTAACAGATTGGGTCATCAGAACTGACGCTGGTCAATGTGCTCCTGACTGCAGCGCCGTCGCCTACAGAAAACAAGAGGAAAAGCACTAGTGATGATCTGAAGACTCACAAACTGAGCTCTGGTGTCCAGGAGACCCTCAAAGGTCTGTTTCAACACAACACTTAATGCACCATTGCAGAATTTAGTCGTGTGAATCTTATCAGTTGTGTGTTCATCGGTGCATCATGATGCTTTCAGACATGGTCTTTATGCTCATATGTGCTGTATGTTATTGATTGACATTATGTTGTTGCAGGTGAGCGAGATTTGCTGGTTTTGGGTCACTTTGGTGTAGCTCCTGACAGCTCTGAGATGGAGATTTTA
Source organism: Danio rerio (assembly GCF_052040795.2). NCBI lineage: Eukaryota > Metazoa > Chordata > Actinopteri > Cypriniformes > Danionidae > Danio > Danio rerio. Next base: position 12,378,000 of record NC_141039.2, on the reverse strand, counting down.
AGGAAAGAGAAACTGTCGGCTCTCCTCGCACCATCCGTCTTCACTAACATCAGCACCCGAACACCACAGGGGTCCCGAAGTCTGGATAATATCTGGGCCAGTCGGTCACTTCGAAAGACCTACACCGGTGAGTGAAGGAGGGTTTAAAGTGCCCTTATTATGTTTTATATACAGTTGAAGTCAAAATTATAAGCCCTCTGTTAAGTGTTTTTTCTTTTTATCTGGAGAAAGTCTTAATGGGCACGTGATGCATTTCCGGTGAAATGTAAGACCCCCAGGCTAACTTCCGCTAATTGTACAGTACAGTGCTACAACAGGAGCGCTACTGATCAAAACTACTAACGTTTTGGAAAGTTGTCTTAATATTTTATGCCATTATAGCCCACTTATATATGTGTATGTCAGCTACATAAATATGACATCTAAACATTTGAAAGTGTCATTTGAAAGACGTGAGAACAGTACTTCTAGCTACCACTGCTGTGTTCAGCAACTTACAGTTTCAGGAATTAAACTCTTACCTCTGTTTTCACACGTTTCACAATACGCAAGTTAAAGCAAATGTCGCAGTGAGCAGTGAAAATAAATAATGGCATCGTGGCCTACATAAATAGTATTTGTATTTTCAAAATGGCAAAGAGGCAGTCATGCATTTATTATTTTAAAACCACGAGTAAATCTGATAATGAGCCTGATCAAAAGAGATCTTGAGAAGATGAAACTGCAAGAATGGATCAGGATAGCGAGAGACAGAAGTAAAGCGATCTGAAGTCGAAAACATGACAGAAGCGGTAACTGTGAGCTCTTCTTGAAGATTAGACTGCGTGAGTCATTAAATTAGTATTTTTCACTTGGCACATAATAGTGAAGTGAGCTGAACAGTGATTGTTTATACGATTTATGTTACATGTTTTTTATTTTCCATGACTGACCTGTAACATATAGCACAAAATATTTAAAGATCGTTCACAAATGCGATGCTCTTTTTTTTTTTGCTGTATCACCATTTAATGACATCATGTTTTGGGAAAACTGAAATTGTTTGGTAGACATTGGTAAAGTTTACTTTTATTTTCTGGTTTTGTTCCGGGAATTATTCATTTACAAATAAAACACTGCATTGTGGGATTTGTTGGCGAGAAAACTTGCAAATATACAGTGCAGCACTTCAGAGTCACACTGCTAAGGATCAAAAAGTTATGTAAATTTGACTGCTGAACAATTTCTGTGCTGTACAAAAGACACGGCATGGAGAAGATTGATTGACAATGGTCTACAGTCTACATCAGGATGCAGAACACATTGCCCTGTAGAAAAAAGCATGTCAAATTGCACAAAAAAAAAAATTAGCGAATCTGCCAGGCAGTGAAAGATGAACCACGAGGGATCATTGTACAATGACTTGCCTAATTAGCCTAGTTAAGCCTTTAAATTGGACTTTAAGTTTTTTAAACTTTAAACTAGTATCTTGAAAAAAATATTAGTAACAATAATAGTAAAATATCATGTACTGTCATGGCAAAGATAAAATTAATCAGCTATTAGAAATTAGTTATTAAAACAATTTTTGTTTAAATCTTAAAAAGAAGTTGAGGGAGAAAAACTGTATGTACATATTGCACACTTGTAAGGTCTCATAATGAATCACAAACAGTGTAAACGTACCAGTAGAAATGTCCTATTCATGTGGTATTTTTGATCGAGACTGGGGTTGATCAAGTAGGTCTTCCAATGTTTCATCATCAGACACGGGCTCAAATTGAAGTAGTAAAATAAAGTTCTTCCAACACTATCTCACACCAATGCGTAACATTGTGATTCACTGGCTAATTAGTCTGAATTTACACTGTCTCATTCATATATTTTACTATGATTTGCTCATGCCCCAGTGACAGTTGGGTTTGGGGGTAGGCTTTGGTGCCATGTCTCCTTTAATAAATTGTACATTTATACGACTGAACTTATATGAATTTGAGTCACTAATCTGAAAAAACGTAAAACAGATCGGGCTAATTTTTCCCAATATTTCAATGAAGCAACAGTCCTGTCAAATAAGGTAATGGCCGTTTCGTTTCTGACATGCGCTATAAGCTTTAGACTATAACAAGAGACTGGGCAATCTGACCAATCAAAGTAGAGCAGGTTTTTAGGTAGGTGGGCTTTAGAAAGAATGAATCTTCAAAATTAATCGAACTAATCTTTTGAGACTCTTTGAAAAATGATTAAAATGCACATCATGAGAAAATTAAATAGTTTTTGAGGCATTCTAAAAGGATAGTTTACCCAAAAAAATTAATTTGTGTCATCACTTGTTCCAAGCAAGTTTAAATTTCTTCCTTCACAGAGGAAGATATACCGAAGAATGAAAAAAAAAACAGCCATTAGCTTCCATAGTATTTTTTCTACTATGGATGTTAATGGCAGCTTTTTTCTTCTTCTGTGGAATTGGTTGTTTGGTGTTCAACACTTGTAGTGTGGGTAAATGCATCTCATTTCAGAATCTGTTACTGTCCACCTGAGGTTGCATTTCGGTTACGGGCGCATGCTTTGACAGCTTTTCTGACTGAATGAATTAAATATGCGATTTTCAATGAAGGCAACCCGGGGAGCTGAAATGTAATTGGTTAAACTGGCATTGAGCTGGTTAAATGACCAAAACAAAGACAGCGCTCTGGCATTGGAAACACATTCTCAAAGCAGAATACCTGACTTAAGCTTTGTTTTTCAGATAAACAAAAATATACAGCTTTAGAAAAGTCATAAACTTACATACAGCACCTTTAACTTCTCCACTTTTTAAGTCGTGGCGATTTGAATTGAGAAAATATTCATTTATGATCCCTTTTTAGTCATATCACACTTTAAAGTGAATTTTATATGAAATCATATCGTACACATTGGTCTCTTTGAGTTGCTGCATCACAAATAAAAAAATTGTAACAATTTATATAATATTAATCAGATATTAGGCATGGATACATACATTGCGATTGTCTTTTTCAAAAGCATTACATCACTTTTAAACGAGCACTATTACCATTTGATGAGTCTCCCCATACAGTTTGATATAGCACTTGGACCCAGAAACCGCTTCGCGTCACGTCACACTTAACAAGCGGATTGCAGGACACCTCCAAAACAAACCACGGAACATTTTAAATGGTGTAAATTTATATAATTTGTTTACATTTAAAGCTTAAATTCATTCAAAATAATTACAAAAATTGTTGCTTCATTAAAAGAGTCCTAAAAAATGAATTTTGGGGTTCTTAAAAATATTAGGCAGAACAACCGTTTTCAACATTAATAGTAATAAAAATAATAAACATTTGTTTAAATCAACAGTTTGGAACTGATTTTTGAAAAATCGTGACACTGAGACCGGAGTGATAATGCTGTAATTATTTTGGATTTGGTTGTATATCAGTGTATTTGTGTCTGTCTGCCCTCTGTAGGTCAGTGTTCGGTAGTGCGCGAGGGTCTCACCAACCCCTGGATACCTGATAACTGGTCATGGGGCGGCGTGGCATCTGAACATTGTCCTGTAGTTGCCGAGTTCTTCCTGGACGTCCTGAAGGAGCGCCTGTGCAGCGGGCCTGCAATGCCAGTGGTGGAGAGAGGAGACTCCATGTCCAAACATGAGCGATGATTGACTGACTGAATGAACACACATGAAGAGAAGGACTGAGGTGCACCATGATTGCCTTTGGTTTGTCTGCTCAATGTACAGTACAGATTCTATAGCAACAAACATTTGATTTTAGTATAGAGCAATACAATGAGACTTATTTAAACAGATTTATTAAACATGTACATAAGAAATATGAAGGAACATAAATAAGTAAATTATATATGTGCTAACTTTTTAAATGCAAATAATAAATCATTATTTACAACCTGAGTGTGTCTATAATGCTGTAATTTTTAATATATAGTCAAAATAACATCCGACAATAATCAGTCAGCCTGCATGTGGCCTCTTTATATTTCAGCATCAAGGTCACACAGGCTCAGGGGAGTGTTGTAGATTTAGTTTATTTATTCCTGCATTTGTTTTAGCTGTTTTATGCTCTCATTGTGTTCTCTCTATCACACACCGATTAATAAACTGCATTTATTATTATAAACCAGCAGCACAAGATTCAATTTAATTCAGCTTTATTTGTATAGCGCTTTTACAATGTAGATTGTGTCAAAGCAGCTTCACATAAAAGATCATAGGAAGTTGGAACAGTGTAGTTCAGAATTTAGTGTTTAAGTTCAGCTCAGTTCTGTGTGGTTTAATAATCACTACTGAGGACCCAAATACTGAAGAGCAAATACTGAAGAGCAAATCCATCGATGCGTAACTCTACCGATCCGAAACCATGCAAGCTAGTGGCGACAGCGGAGAGGGAGAAAAACTTCACCAATTGGCAAAAGTGAAGAAAAAAAACCTTAAGAGAAACCAGACTTAGTTGGGCATGACCATTTCGATTTCTCCGCTGGCCAAACGTCTTGTGCAAAGTTGCAGTCTCAGCAGTGGAGGCTGGAAGCTGGGTCTCAGCGAAGACTCATTTGTCCCTGGAGCGTCACAGGAATCAGTCTCATGTCCTCTATGACCTCTACAGCAGCTGCTCAGGATACAGCCTGGTCCAGGATTTGGAAAATAATAATTCAATGTTTACCTGCTCTTTTGTCTATGAAGGCATTGTTGTCTCTTTGCTCAGCTCAGCTCACCTCTTCATGTCTTCAAATGTCAGGGGTTCATTCACGTTACACTGACAGTCACATATAATCTTAATCAAGTCACATTCTAAGCCGATAGGAGCCATGATCGTTCGTTCATCATGTGACAGAATGACTCAAACCCGAGGACTCGAGAGATGAACGGATCAATTCTTTTTCCGGCTCTAAACGCGTATGATTGGCCCGTGATGAACGAGTGACTCAGACCCGATAGAGGACTCGAGAGATGAACGGATCAATTCTTTTTCAGGCTCTGAACGCATATGATTGGCTTCTGCCAATGTGATGAAGACTTGAAATTAACGATACTACCTGCACAAATGTGCGCACACGCGGATGAACAAATCACTCCCTGAGAGGATGAGAGTCATATCCTGAGTTCATCAAAAAGAACGAATCGTTCATGAACGACCCATCACTAATATTAGCTAAATGTTTGACATGTTGTAGATAAGGTTAATTTTGCTGCCATTTCAGATGAAAGTATGCTTATCATCACAGTCAGTATTTCTACATTTATATTGTCATTCCTTATATGCATGTTTCACATTACATAAAAACACCATTTCAAACTTGAAATGATCAACCCTGGGTCATTCTCAGCTCTGGGTATATCTGGCTTTTTCTTTTTACACTGCTTATAATGTACTATGTAATCCAGGGTTAAGAACGGTTTGGAAAAACTCCACATTTTAAAAAGTAATAAATACAAATGAGTGTTGATTTGATCAAAGGTTAAAGGTCATTTAGGCCTTATGCGGTTTCAACACTTGTTATGGAATGAACCAGTTTTCTTTGCTTTTCCAGCAGAATGGATAGTGTCTGTCCTCTAGTGGCCACTGACTGTTACTGTCTTAACTTGAAATGACAGACCAGTCAACTTTGACTTTGTGGAAACTTTTTTTTTTGGTCCCCATTATGGAAAATTACCCTAAGTTAGAATAGAAGGATAAAAAAATACAGTCTGTACGGTATAAAAATCATTACTTGTATATCCTCTTAAAGAGATATGTGCAATTCTCTTTCTCTCATTCTCTCTTTCTCACTCTCTCTCTGTGTGTGTGTGTGTGAGACAGAGAGAGTGTCAGCACGATCCTTTTCACACTTTTTTCTACAGTGTGTTGCAATTACTAGGTTTGTTCACAATTTCCCAAAACTTTGCTCAGTTACAGTCACATCAGTTTATAAGTGTGTGTGAGAGTGTGTATCTGTTTAGCTGTCCTGATGTTTAAGTGTTCAAGTGTTTCATTCACTGCTGTCTGCTTTTTTTTAGCATCTCCGCTGATTTGATGTATTTTTGATGAAAACAGGACTGGTGCGACAGTATTTTTTATTCATGTTTTTATTTACAAATGTTTTCCTTTGTTGGGGCTGTGCCCTCTTCTCAGGATCTTCTTTTTTTAGGATCCCCTCTTTCAGCTGTGCCTTTTTCAGGATCTTTTCTTGAGGCTCGACCCTTTTTCAGGATTCTCTGTTGTTGCTGTGTCCTTTTTTAAGTTCTTTTGTTGCGGCTTTGACCTCTTTTTCAGGATCCACTGTTAGGGTTGTGACCTTTTTAGGATTCTTTGTTGCTGCTGTGTCCTTTTTTTGAGCTCTCTATTGAATATGTAACTTTTTTGAGTCAGGAATTATGGTGCTCAGTAGTGCAAATAATCTTTCCCATTCATTCGCACTACCTTCGTTATTTCATATTCCTTGACCTGAAACATACAGACACACAACAAATCAAGGTTATTGATTCAGATTCCTTAGATTGAACAAATAACATGAAAATGTGTAATAAAAAACTTATTTCAAATAAAAAGGAGAATCTATTTTCCAAATCATTAGAAGCTGATCCACAGTTCAGTACCTTAAACCATTGATGGAGAATGATTTCTTCCAGAGGAGTCCGCTGGCTTGGGCTTTCCTGCAGGAGAACTTGAATCAAATGACAGCATTGTGCAGAACGATGGTGGGAAGAGCTGAGAGAAACACATTATTAACTTCAACTTTACAGTCATTTTATTCATCCATAAGATCTGAATCTACTTTCCTTTAGAATCAGAACATTGTCACCATTATCCAATATCCAACTTTTCGTTTTAATCCACCATTTTGTATAATTTAAACTACAACTGCTCGTTTATGATGCGATGAATCTTACTTTCTGACAATCCAGGCTCAGTCCAGTTTCCATCATTGATCTTCTGCATGTCCGTGGCTTCAGGAAATCGTTCACACAGCAGCAGGAATAACAGAACTCCTAAAGACTATACAGTGGATGGTTCTGTGTGGTATTCATTGCTCAGGAAATACTTCTTTGTGCCTAAAGGAACAAGATTTGGTGTCAGCATGAAATACTAAAGCATGTTTTCTCTGTATCTGTTTGTCACGTTTCAGGATAGAAAACAGGAACAAAACGGGAGTAGAATCCAAGTGCAGATTTAATAATGTATTAGTGCAGTGAAAAAGACCAAAAATCAAAGTAAACAAACAAACAAGGAACTCCAACAGATTAAACTAAAACTAGGACTCGACAACTCTGACAGGAAACTAGACAGGAATCAGGAATAACATACCACAAAGACGAACGACGAACTGACAAACAGAAGATGAATAACTGAATATATAGTCCAGGTAATCAACGGGGAAACAGAGACAGCTGTGATTGCAATCCGTGTATATGAAAGACCGGTTGTATGCACGAAGGAATGTGTGGATATGTAGTTTTTTCGCCACTGTAGTTCGCAGGGAGTTGCATGCGAACTACAGTGGCATCTGGTGTTCATACATAGTCATGACACTGTTAACATGAAAATAAATGATTAGTCAAATTCAGAGTCGAGAGTACAGGTGTTATGTTTAATACATACCACAGAAACTGTCATAGCTAGATTCCTGGAGAAGAACCCCACAGCCAAAGTCAATTAGCCTGACCTCAAGCGTGTCCGTGTTGACCAGCAGGTTCTCCAGCTTTATATCGCGGTGATAAACCCTACGTCTGCAGACGGGTCGTTGTTGCTTGCTCCATGATCTTTTGAGCCTGGCGCTCACTAATGAAGCCGAGAAACATTGTAAAGTCGAACATATCTACATATGGTGAAGGTCGTTCCACTATCATGATGTAATGATCCTGCTGGTCCTGCCAGTCCAGCAGCTCAATGATCTCTGGAAACTTGCCACCTCTATGAGCCAGTATCAACAGGCCGATCTTTAAAGGAAGAGGCTCAGAATAACCAGCCTAGAAGTAGGATTAGTTAGATTGGTGTTGCTTTCCCATAAATACTGTTGTTCAGGCACGTGCACACATAGGGCTCAACCAGTGCACTGCACATGCCCTTTTTAGTCTTGGATAGAAAGTGCCCCCGCGACCCGACACACCCTTGGCCCCGCCCTTCAGTAGGTGCGCGACAACACAGCTGATCAGAACGCGCGCGACAACACAGCTGATCAGAACGCGCGCGACAACACAGCTGATCAGAACGCGCGCGACAACTCTTTAGTCTTAAAAAATGTATTCCTGCACATGCCCTTTGGTTGGTCTCTGCACGGGCCTGCTGTTGTTAGTACCTTTACTAATATTATTATATTATAGTATAATATTATATTATAGTATATAGTATTATAGAATACTTTCACAAACGATTTTACCTTTTTTTGAAACAGTTTTTTAACCTACAATATGCTCTTTAAGTCTACTTGTTGATGTATGGCTTTCTGGCAACTTTTACTGACACCTGTTCAACAAAACAACACCTCTGTTATAATCACGTCAAGTGCACTAAAAAGTGAACATAATATATGTTAAAGGAATTGTTCACCTCAAGGCCGTCCTCCAAGCAATTCCCGTTATAGATTCTGCCAAACCCTCCCTCTCCAATCTCCTCGCCGAGTTCATACTGGTCCAGAATGTCACCTGTTAAAAGATGAATGATTGCAGCTGATGTGAAATGTCAAGCACTGACAGAAGTGTGTGTAATGTTTTAGGTAATGGCAGTAAAAACTCACCCTCGGTCGATTTGTAGTGGACTGAAGCTGGAGGGGTTCGATCCTACTGATCTTCAGGGCCCAGTTTTTCGAAAGGTTTAATCCAGATAAAATTTATCTGGATTTAGTAATCCTTTTTTGCGATCCATGATCACGTAATCCATCTTACTTTTGGAGCCAGTTTTTCAAAGCAACATCGGATTGGATCAATCTGATCCGCGTAGGAACTTTTCAGGACCACTAAACAGATCTCAAACAGGATAGGCCACAATGTAGAACTATAGATATGTAAAGAGCTAAAAGTAGAGAAGCCAGTGCGGGGTCAATATAATGTTATTTTAATTTGAAATGAAAACACACACACACAAAAAAACCCATTCTCTTACAGCAGTTTGCTCATCTGAGACCTACAACACAAACACTGTACATTGAGGATATTTATGACAAGTTTCAAATATAGTTATATTGAATAAAAAAAAAACTCCACAATAAATTCAGACTTTCTCATCTGATGAGGAGAGACCAGCTTGTCTGAGTGTAGCCTTAAGGATGCGGATCTCAAATCTGGCTTTGGTTTGCTGCAGTTTGGTCAAAGTCAGTTGTTCCTCTGCTAGACGAAGCCGTGCTTCTGCCCTTTCAGTATCTTTTTGCAATTAATGAAAGTGATTTAAAAAATGAGTCATTGCCATTCTTTGTATTATTTTGGTTATTCTGTAATCATTGCATGCATAGCTAATTATTCTAAAAATAACAATATTTTACATTGTGAAGAATATATATATCAATTACTGACAGAATAAAATGTATTGTTTTTGGTCAATTTTCACAGCTGTTCGGGGGATTATTTTATGAGGCCAAACTCTTTCTACTTTGCTGTAGGCCTGTACTGAAAGGCTGAATACATTAAAACCTGTCTAATCACTATAGCCTGACGGATGAACAAATACAATTAAAACCTTATGAATAAATAGGATATCTTGTAAGATAGTATTGTTTGATATATTTTTTTTAAGTTTTCATTACATTTATGAAATGAAGTCCATGCTGAATCCACCCTTCTGATGGGATCAGCTTAATCAAAGTGATCCAAATCCTACAAAAAGATCTGAAAAACCCAAACTATAGGTTTGATCCGGATTAAACCCAAGATTGGATTACGTGATCTAATCCGATTATGTAATCTGTTTTTTCTTTTGAAAAACCCATTTTCAAGATTTAATCAAATCCCTTATCCAAAATCCTAGTGGATAACTTTTGAAAAACTCGGCCCAGGAGGAAGGACTTTCAGACCACTTGAAAGAGGTTCCGTATCTAAAGAGGGGAATAGACATATGCCTACACTCAATAATTCAATACATCGGGAAAATGAACCTGCACAATACTGATATAGTGGACACTTCAAAATACAGCGAACAATGAAACTTTTAGAGTGCTTTTTAAACATATTTATACTTATCGAGATTAATGTAATGTACTCTACTTCATACAAGGCTGAAAAGGATGATGAGAGAAGGCAACGCATTCTCAAATGGCCACTAGATTTACCTTCAGAACTCTTCTTGTGGATACTCTTCTCCTCTTTTTCTCGTTTTTCGCAGCAACACCAGTGGACTGAATGCTAGTGATGGATATTAGAGGTGTATGAGGATGGAAATCGTTCACATGAGAGCTGTGACAAGCAGTACAGTTGAAGTCAGAATTATTAGCCCTCTTTTGATTTTGATTTTCTTTTTTAAATAATTCCCAAATGATTTTTAACAGAGCAATGAAATTTTCACAGTATGTCTGATAATGTTTTTTCTTCTGGAGAAAGTTTTATTTGTTTTATTTTGGCTAGAATAAAAGCAGTTTTTAATTTAAAAAAAAAACATTTTTGGGATAAAATTATTAGCTCTTTAAGCAAATTTTTTTTCGATAGTCTACAGAACAAACCATCGTTATACAATAACTTGACTAATTACCCTAACTTGCCTAGTTTACCTTATTAACCTAGTTAAGCCTTTTAATGTCACTAAGCTGTATAGAAGTGTCTTGAAAAATATCTAGTAAAATATTATTTACTGTCATCATGGAAAAGATAAAATAAATCAGTTATTAGAAATAAGTTTTTAATACTATTATGCTTAGAAATGTGCTAAAACAATCTTCCCAGAACAGAACAGAAATTGGGGAAAAAAATAAACAGGGGCGCTAATGATTCAGGGGGGCTAATAATTCTGACTTCAACTGTATATATATATATATATATATATATATATATATATATATATATATATATATATATATATATATATATATATATATATTACAATTTCCTTGTTTTATATCATCGAATGTCACTGTAAGCTTAAATTGTGATTTTTATATTACGTTAAATATCTACGCATGCACATATGTTTTTATAAATCAGGAAGGTCGATGGTTCGAGTCCCGGCTAGGTCAGTTGGCTTTTCTATGTTGAGTTTGCATGTTCTCTCCCTGTTAGTGTGGATTTCCTGTGTGTGCTCTGGTTTCCCTCACAGTCCAAAAACATGAGCTTTAGGTGAATTGGATAAACTTTTCCAATTTAAGTCTTCCCTGTATTGGGATGCAGCTGGAAGGACTGTGTAAAACATAAGCTGGAATAGTTGGCAGTTCATTCTGCTGTGGTGACCTCTGAAATGGACAAAGTCTATGGAAAAATGTCAGATTAGACTGCACTTTCTTAACTCCTGCAACTGTCAGATCTTGCCAGCTGATCACAGGAGGCAGTCACCACAGTCACCTCCCCCACCAGGATCCCAGTTTACCCAGTTGCACTCACCTGATTACTAATCTAAGATAAACTACGCCCTTGGATTGTAGCTCAAGAAGTTCGTTGTTTCAAATATCGAAGTGCGGTGACCGCAAGCAAGAAAGCAAAACTGCTCCCGCTTTAGACAGCCTTGTAAACAACTACAGGGCACAGGGTCATTCTGCTCTTCTTCTTGGCTTTGAGGCTGTTCATCAAGACGATGACAAGGTTTGTTTAGGCTCGGGTTGACCATGGCACGTTATTATATGTATATGTTATTACGGTGTAATGTCTCAGCTGTGTTTTTAATAGCGCTTTCTTTGTTTTCATTCTCCTGGCTTGTTGCACGAGTGAGTGACGTATCTCTGTAAACCAATAGGGTTCAGCTGTGTGTCTTGCCCCGAATTTGGTACCCTTTTGTTGTGCTAGGTACCCTTCTGAAAGGATACCCAAAAAGTAGTATGGGACAGTTTGCTTCTAAGTACCTTTTGAAAGTGGAAATGGCCAAAAAAAATAAGGGTACCGTACCATATCTCTTAGTGGAAATGGGTCATTAATGGCATTATGCTTTCAATTACATTAAACGTAAATAGTCATTTATGATATTTGAAATAATTATGTTAGTTGTGATTTATTTTGCTAGCTCATTTCGAAGGACAATATAATGTTAAACATGACCACTCTTTAAAGACCACCTTAAAACTAAAGACATTTATCCAACGTATATTGCAATGACAAAAATAAAATACACCAAGAAATTTGATATAATTACGAAGAAATCTATTTTATTTTGCTGTAATCCAAATCTTCAGAATACATACAATTGGGCCAAATTAAGCCTTTGTCAGTCCTGTTCATGTTCCCACCTCAGCACTAGTTACAAATTCAAAACTTGCCACTTCAAGATGCTTTAGATCAGGGGGTCACCAATTTCGGTCCTGGAGGGCCGGTGTCCCTCCAGTGTTTAGCTCCAACTTGCCTTAACACACCTGCCTGGGTGTTTCACGTATACCTAGTAAGACCTTGATTAGCTTGTTCAGGTGTGTTTGATTAGGGTTGGAGCTAAAATCTGCAGGACACAGACCCTCCAGGAACAAGTTTGGTGACCCCTGCTTTAGATTGTTGGGCTGTATCAAAGCGAAATAAAATGTACTTTTTTCTTTTCTTTTTACATTTGATAGATTATGTTTTATTTGTCTCTTTGCATTCTGAACAAAAAAACAAACATATAGGTTGCAGCAAATCATGTAGAATTCCAAGCAGAGTCCTATTTGTGTCAAGTGTAGAAGAAAGTAAATCATGATCCACTGAATTAGATATTGTTGTTTTTGTGAAGTACTTTTTTTAAGGTTTAGTTTTAATTATGTCCTGTATGTCTTCTAAATGTACAAATAATGATGAGAAAGTAAATATATTTGAGGAATATATTTTTATATATTTAATTTTTTAAATATTTAGTTTCGCGGTTGAGAGATTTTCAGTTTAGAGATTTTCAGTTTGAGAAATTTTCAGGTTTACACATCAGTCCCCACTGCAGCCATTAACACATTTCTGGCATCTTCTGCTAGGTCATTTAAAGCTTTATTCAGCATAAAATAGACTGTCGCATACGAGAATCCTCCTGCCACCACAGTACCAATTATGGGTAAGAAGCTCAGGGTAAGCTCAACTACATCTTCAGCAATGAGTATGGATGCAGCACCCAGCAAGGTTAAAATTGAAGCTGGGTTTATCCCACCACTCAGTGGAGATTTCAATAAACTTTTCAATTGTTGAAAAGATTTCCCAGATTTTTCACACAGCATCTGCAGGGATGGATCATCCAGACCAAAGGTGCTGTAGTAAATTTCTATCTCCCTTTTAACAATGACTAAATCCACAGCAATGGAAAGACCAGGAATGGGAACAGCAGCCACACAAGCAGACAGAAAGGCAACTCTTACAATGTTTTCCTCAAGAGCTTTCTTCTTCTTCTCGTTAATCTCCAGAGTGATATTTGGCAAAGCCAACAACAGCACACGTCTCTTATGCTGTGGAAGCTCTTTCTCCATTCTGTCCTGCAGCAGATTTAAATCATACTTGCCGAGCTCCCAGCCTGAGATCAGGAATACAACAGGATCTTCTATACCGATCTTTCTCAGACCTGGCCAGAAACAGAAAAATGCATTACTGAATAAGAAGAATTCAAAAAAAGAAGAATTATTATAATTTTATATAGATTGATACATTGTAAATGTTATTAATATCATTATGCACAATATATACTTCTGTACTGCAATCATTATAAATGCAACATCCAAATCAAAACGTTTCTTATTAAGTTGCTACTCAAAGTATTGTCATGTGAACTGAACTAACCATTTACACAGTCCTCTCGGATGGCATCCAGTGTCTCTTCCAAGTCAAAGTTCTTCTTCCTCTTTTCAGCAGTAATGCTTGCGTCAATCTTGGAACGAACAAAGTAAAACTTTTTCCCCATCCTCATGATCTCTTTGGCCAGCTGAGTGTGGCATTCTCTGAACCGATCTGAAGCAATGATGATGAAAAAATCATAGCGCTCAAACTCAACCTGCTGAAGGTACTCATCGGCTTTGAAGTTTGGTGTTCCAATGCCAGGAAGATCCCACACTTTCACATTGTTGTATTTTGGATGATGATAAACTTCAGGCTCCAAAGTGGTTTCTACTACACCGGTTTTAGCAGAGCCCTTGTCTTCATCTCCTAAACCTCTGAATGCATTGACAAATGTGGACTTTCCAGAGCCAGACTCTCCAGCCACACCAATGTTAAGCTCAACAAGATCTTGCTGCTTGAGATACTCTTTGATGGTGTTTATTGCTGTTGGAAGATCTTGACTAGTTATGGTATCTTTAAGATCTTCCAGGTCCTTCTGAGGTATACTGTAATCTCCAGATACTTTTGATCTTGCCATCTAAAACAGAACAACATTAACTGTTTTATTATAAATATATATGATACTGTGATCCATTAGACCATAGATAATTCTGTCAATTGTTTTTTCTCTGTTCTCTGCTTTTTGAACTAAAATTTCAAAACTATAACCCCATTTTTGAAAAGTACACTTATGTACCTAAACTATAAACACTATTCCCTGCTTTGACACATGAGTTGTATTTGGTGAACTGTTACTGTAAAACACAAATCCTTACTTTTTTAGTGCTTACACCATGTGGTCTTTTAAAAAGCACTAGCAACGAAAAATGTTAATTAAAGTAAGCACAGCTTGAGCTCACAGCTCAGTTAGTAATGATGATAATCATCATTATTGAGGGATAAATGTCATCAGCCTCTCCACAATTGTTAGTATCCTCCGAAAGACCCAGCTCTGGATGAAACAAGCATACAGCTCTGACAGAGTGAAAAACAACCCAGGCTCATTCTGCAAATGTAGCCCTGCGGACGTTTCTGGAGACCGCGAAATACGTCCTGAGGTATGTATGGCTGCATTTCATTTTTGTAAGCGAACGCTACGGGGCGGTGTGAAACCATTCCCTTTCGCGCTTACCGGCTGAGGGCTTTCACGTCGCAATCAGTTTGTCTAGTCAGCTCATCATGTTCGTCGGCAGACTTCAGATGCAGAGAGGAGGAGTTGATCACGGCGACCGGGTTCGAATCCGGGGAAGAGCAGTTCCAGAAACCAGGTATGACAAAAACAGAATCCAAAAAATAAAGTGAACGAGTTCACAACAGGGTGAGAGCATGGTGAAATCAGAAAAGGCTGTAAAGAAATCAGAGTAGGGGCTTTACTTTTTATAGACGGCTTTTCTAAATTGTTGCTCTGGTTTGAGGAAGAGAGCGGGCGGGCGGGTCGATGGGTGAAACTGATTGGGTTCAGGGAAGGGAGGAGGGTGCGTCAGCCAATTGGCCGGTCGCCTAGTCAATCAATTGGTCAGTCAGACAGCGACCTCTGGTGGGTTTGCGCGAGAACATTGTGGGCACGAATGGCACTCGGGAGAGACATTTGCGATGCAAAAAAGTGCACACAGCGGCCTCTCGCGGATTCGCAAAAACAAAAACTGCAAAAATACATACCTCTTGGGACGTATTTCGCAGTCTCCAGAACGTTTCCGGAATGAGCCTGGGATGGTGAAAGACCAACGAGTGGAATATCTTCAGGTATGAGTTTTGATATTGTAGAAAATATTGTGTTCCCTCACAGCATAGCAGTTTATGCTGCCACTTGTTCACTCTTAACCTGTGGATCAGGATAGTGATGAACTCTGCTGTTCCCAATGAAATTATTTATGTGAATGAGACAGGTTTTAACCCGACCAAAAAGACGAAAAGAACAAAAACGATCCGCGTCCACACTAGCGTCCTTTCATCTAGCGTATCTGAACATATCTCCGTCCACACTATGCCAAAAACGCATATCACGTGACCATTCGCGTAGTGTGGACGGATGGCGTAACCGTAGCAAAACTTATGCGTTTTAAAACGAAATTGCATTAGTGTAAACGGGGACTTAGACACCAGACTATCATAAATGACCCTTGTCTGTGCGGAGTGAGTGACATTACACAGCCATCAGCTAGCGAGGGTCACTCCACTGCCTTGTCGTTCTAGGATCCTATAACACTACGCTTCTCCTTGCTTTCCTTCATGGTCTAAAATAGCATGTGCTCCAACTACATTACACAGAACCAGCACAGCCAGAGCAGACTCCCTGTTGTTTGGGATAATGTCAGCTTCCATCACACTGCTCTAATATGTGCAACCCAGGCTCATTCTGATTACGTACTCCAATATACAGCGACTGTGTACAGCCATTTTTAGATCTCTCCAAAGATGTTCAATAGGATTTAGGTCTGAGCTCTGGCTGGGCCTCTCAAGGACATTTAAAGAGTTGTTATGAAGCCACTCCATTAATATTTTGGCGGTGTTCTTTG
Source organism: Danio rerio (assembly GCF_052040795.2). Classification (NCBI taxonomy): domain Eukaryota; kingdom Metazoa; phylum Chordata; class Actinopteri; order Cypriniformes; family Danionidae; genus Danio; species Danio rerio. The sequence goes on along the minus strand of NC_141039.2, from coordinate 12,361,620 downwards.
GGTCATTGTCCTGCTGGAAGATGAACCGTCGCCCCAGTGTGAGGTCAAGAGGACTCTGAAGCAGGTTATCATTCAGGATGTCTCTGTACATTACTGCATTCATCTTTCCCTCCATCCTCACTAGTCTTCCAGTTCCTGCTGCTGAAAAACATCTGCTGCCACCACCATGCTTCATTGTAGGGATGGTATTAATCTGGTGCCTGGTTTTCTTTAAAAGTCATTCACTCTAAAGAGTTAAATTTTAGTCTCATCAGACCAGGGAGTTTTGTTTAATATGGTCCTTCAGATGCCTTTTGGCAAATTCCAGGTGGGGAGTGACTTCTGTCTGGCCACTCTACTATACAGGCTCGACTGGTGGATTGCTGCACAGATGGTTGTCCTTCTGTAAGGTTCTCCTCTCTCCACAGAAGAACGCTGGAGCTTAGACAGATTGACCATCGGGTTATTGATCACCTTCCTGACTAAGGTCCTTCTCCCCCGATCACTCAGCTTAGATGGCTGGCCAGCTCTAGGAAGAGTCCTGGTGGTTCCAAACATTTTTCACTTACGGATGATGGAGGCCACTGTGCTCATTGGAACTTTCAGAGCAGCAGAAATTTTTCTGTAACCTTCCCCAGCCTTGTGCCTCGAGACAATCCTGTCTCGAAGGTCTACAGACAATTCCTCATGCTTGGTTTGTGCTTTAACATGCACTGTCAACCCTGGGACCTTAGATAAACAGGTGTATGTCTTTTCAAATCATGTCCAATCAACTGAACTTACCACAGTAAAATTAACCTGCTGAAAGATCTCAAGAATGATCAGTGGAAACAGAATCTACCTGAGCTCAATTTAGAGCTTCACAGCAAAGGCTGTAAATATTTATGTACATGTGATTTTTTTTTTTTTTTTTTTTAGGTTTTTTTATATTTGATAAATTTGCAACAATCTTTTTTTCCCATATTGTCATTATGGGCTATTGTGTGTAGATGTTTGAGGAAATAAATGAATTTAATCCACTTTCGACAAAAGGCTGTAACATAATCATTTAGAAAAAAGTGAAGATCTATAACACTTACAAAATAAGACCCCCTTGTGTTATAGCTTCATTTTTATAAAATTTAAATAAGAATACCAAACTGTTTTGTAAATCATTACTTATTTATTGAAAGAAATACATAGTTGCAATAGCTAGCCCACTGTAGTCTAACTAAAGCTAATGAAGGTAACTTGTGATTGAGCAGACAAACCACCAATGCTAATGCACTGTGTTTTATAGAGACATGATTTCAGGCCATCCAAAAACATTTACGGTGAAAAACAGTTAAGTATTAAATAGTTAATTCGTTTATATTTCAGCAACTCCTTTCTAACATTTAGATTAAGAACAATGCTCTGAATTACCTTTACAAACAGTCCAAAGTCCTTTTGTGTGTTTGTGCACATGATCTGTACATTTTAAGATAAACTGAACTGAAATCAGCATAAGATGGAGAGATCTTACTTTTTATCAGTTTGACTGTTAAGTTTCAGAGCAGAAGATGCAGGAATACTATAAAAAGAAGCTGTAAAGAAAGATTATTCAACCTTTTACAAGAAACCTATTGTTTCAGTATTTCTTATTTGATCTAGATGTTTCAGAGTGAAACATGTTCAAAGTTGTCATTTTTATTTTTTTTTAAAAAGAAAAAAAAGAAAAGAAGCAACATACACTGTAAAATTGCAGTGTTCCACACCATTCATGTTGGATTAAATATAAAACAATTATGTTGTCACAAAAATCTCAAGAATTGTGCTGCTTTAGCTTATTTAAAATAAGCAGTTGTACAAGCAGCAAAAAAAAATTGAGTAGTTACCTTTCCATCTTTCCAAACAATAAAATAAATGTGACAAATGTGAAACAATCAGCTTGTTTTTTCTTACCATATATTTATGCTTAGTCCTCACCACAAGAAAACACTGGTGCAGATATGATGTCTGGCTTTACAGACTAAAATATTTTATGCAGGACACAGCCAAAAAGGGATACGCCCAAGCTACACTTTCATTTTCACCTATTCCCTAAATTCACAGTGTCATGGAATTCAGGGATACAATACGTTTTTCATTGTTACATGTACAAAATACATAGCCAGGGTTTTAGAAATAGTATATAAGCTTTTCTTTTAGGGCATTGATCTCAAGCAGCTCATCAACATGATATATTTTATAACACTGAACATCTTTTTGGAACTGAACTTACATTACAGAGCCCTAAACCAGCTTCTTTGTAACAAACTTCTATCACACAGAAGTACCAGTCTTTAAGACTGTTTCTCATGGGATCTATTGTTCAAACACCCTGCTATTCCTAGAAGCATAAGCATAAAAAGGACATTTCAACATTTCAGATGACAACTTGAAAAATGTGTTAACAAATAAGTGAGCATGTACACTATTGTCACTGTGTAGCCTTACTTCTCACTGTTTCTTCCAGTTACAAAAATTAAACAGAAATGCAATTTGAAACATAAAAGGCAGTGGCTGTTTCTCAATATGCGTTCTTCAGCGGTCTTGCGTCCTCGTGTTCTCGTGAAACGTCATCATCAGCTGCCTAAGTTCAGTTCCAATACTCAAGACCGCAAGTACGGAGGACGCATGAAACTTCCCCGATGTGTTCTTGATATCGAGGACGCACTAATGCAGACTTGAGCACCGAACTCGCTCTGGAAGTCCCAGAAGTCATTGCGACTGGAGGTGGGAAGCGCAGCATTTTATCTAGACTTATTATTAAAGTTCATAGATATGAATTATTTACTTCAGGAGTTTCCCTAAATGAAACGGTGAAAGTAAACATTACCATGGACATCTTTATAAAGGAATAAACACATTAAGGGTGTTTGTTTGCTGAAATTCGTATTAAAATCTGTTTTATTTATATTGTGCAACATATATTTATAATGTTTTTATGCAAAGTATATATTTTGAAAAGGGGAAAAACAATAAATCGTTGTATGAAGGCTGTAATGTTTAAATAATTTACCATTTAAAACACGTGAAGGTCATGTGACCATCAGGAAGAACGCAGCATCCCATTTCTCAAAGGACGCGTTCTCTGCCCTCGCGGTCTCCTGAGTTCGTTCTTCTGAGGACACCTGGCAAGACCGCTCTCCACAAGAACACAAGTCCGTTCTCTGCGTTCTTGGAATTGAAAAACAGCCAGTGAGAAACAGGAAAAATCTTCCACAGAGAATATAAAGAGGGCCATTATTGAATATTGTGGTGAACTCAACAGCATTTTAATGGGAATTCCAGCTTCTTGGTAAAACTGCTGACACATGTTTTTAAAACAATGTGACATTTTTTTTAAAACTCTACACACATTTCTCAAAACTGCACACACACAAAATGCAAAATGCCTCACATCTCCTTCAAAATGTAACAGTGCATTTATATTGCCACAAAATGCAGGATGCATCCTTGCCAGGATGCCAGGAACTTCACAGTGGTGGTGGGTATCAGGACTTTATCGCCAGGCTGGAGCTGTCAGGGTTGTGCGGGCCGGTCGTATATCCTCTGTTGGGCGCGCTGGGAGGTCGCTAGGTGTTCTCGGACCAGAGGCATAACATGGTCTATTCGCTCTCGCACGTCCCGCACGTGCTCTATGATGCTGCGATGTGGAGCTGGTTCCTGCTCCCATGTCTCTCTGGCTACATCCAGCAATCCACAGGGCTGGCACCCAAACAATAATTCAAATGGAGTGAAGCCTGTGGATGCTTGAGGTACCTCCCTTATTCCGAAGAGCATGTATGGGAGCATGAGGTCCCAGTCACGCCCATCCTCTACGACTACTCGGCACAACATCTATTTAAGGGTCTGGTTAAACTGCTCCACCAGACCGTCTGTCTGGGTATGGTAAACAGATGTGCTGTTTTACCCTGAGTAGCCAACAGAGGTCGCTCATCAGCCGAGATATGAAGGGTGTGCCCTGGTCAGTCAATATCTCAGAGGGAATCCCCACTCTGCTGGTAAATTGGAAGAGCTCCTTCGTGATGGATTTTGCGTTGGCCACTCAAAGGGGAATCGCCTCAGGGTACCTGGTGGCATAGTCGACGATGAGCAGGATGTGTTTATGACCACGGGCGGATTTCGGCAGCGGGCCCACCAGATCCATTCCTATGCACTCGAAGGGCAACTTGATGATGGGTAGTGGTATGAGTGGGCTGGGGGAGGTTTCCTCTGTGATGTCCTCTAACAGGTGGCCACTCTCTACAGAACTGCTTACCTTCTGCTTTCATGCCAGGCCAGTGAAAGCGGTCTCGGATGCATTGGGTGGTATTTTCTGCTCCCAGATGCCCAGCCATGGGCTGTGAGTGCACCAGCTCCATTATCGTCTCCGTCTTGGTTTTTCTTGTCTTGGTTCGTCTCCATCCATGCGTGGGCTCGTAGGGACTGTGGTTCAGTTGGCATGGGCTCTTCGATGTGGGAGGGGGCCTTCGGCCTGCTCATTGTACTTGAGGTACCCTCCGGTGAGCGTTGATCCCGGGGTACCCTTCGGGGGTTTGTAGCCGCTCGCTCTCTCTCGTCCTGTGCAAACGAAGTGTCTGCCAGCTTGATGGCTTCCACTAGAGTAGCCAGGCTGGTGGGGTTTCTCATACTCACGGTGCGGCAAAGTTTTATGAGGAGGGCTCTGAGCAGGCGGTCGATCGCCACTTGTTCAGTGACCTGGGAGGCGGTGGTGTTCCCCGATAGCAACCAGACCTGTGCCAATTTGGAGAGCTGTGTGGTTTGTTCTCAGGCAGAGATCTGTTCATCATACGACCATTGCCAGAACTGCTGTGCTGCGCTGATGCGAGAAAGCCCCAACCTCGCTAATATCTCTCCTTTCAATATCTCATAATCTTCATTTTGTGGGGTTTTTAGTGAATAATAAGCACATTGCGCTTCACCAGTCAGAAACGGAGCCAGGATTCTCACCCATTCTTTTTTATTCCACAGCTCTCTGGTTGCTATCACCTCAAACATGTGTAAATACGCTTCGATGTCATCTAGGTCACTGAGTTTCGTAAGGTGGTGGTGTGCAGTACTCCTGGCGTCCGGAAGAGGCACCCGGTGGCCCAGTAGGCTTTCGACCACCTGCTCAGTCCTTTCCAGTCTGGCGGTGATCTGGTCCAGTGTTGCCGTGCTCTAGGTGAGTTGTGGATGAGTTGATGGTGAAGAGTTCCTTTGATTTAATCCGTGCTGCTGTGAAACGCTGATCGCTCGATCCGATGACTTTCTGGATGAGAGAGAGAGAACTCATTAAAGTCAGGGTTAGCAAAGAGGCTTCTCACCGTCTGTCTTCTTCAAGCTGGCTTTATCTTGTGGGATGCTGATGAGTTCCAGGTGCAGGCGATCAGCGTGATTGCATCCAGGTGGCTTGTGTGCTCCTTTCCCAGGATGACACTGATTGTCAATTGGGCGTCCCACCACAAAATAAAGATGCGTTTTATTAATATTGATTTAGTGATTATGTTTTTAGCTCCAAAAAGCAATAAATTATTAAAGTTGATACGATTTCATTTATAGCACTGAATATTTTGCTTCAACCAAAATGATGATTCTGATGGGTTTTCAACATGGAATCAATGTCACTTTGCTGTTTGAGTCTGGATCAAATTCTCTCGAGGTCTGCATTCAGGCCAGAGTCTGGACTTTGAGTAGCCCTAACATAGAATGTAAAGAATAATCACGCCTCCAGTTGGGATAGGGTGTGTACTGTATTCACAAATATTACCAACTGAGTGACCAAATGCATTCAGGAAGGATGCTCACAATGAAAATTGTGCTTCCTATTTTATATGTGAATTAGTCTGGGAATTGAACATTTATGAGGTAATCTGAATTATTCAAATGTCTTGTGTATGCTTATGCCTCTTTAAAGAATAGTTCCCTTTCAGCAGATCCCCTAAAAGATCAACAAGATTGAACAGTACATCTTTTTAAAGACAATGTTCTGACCGTGCATTTTTTTAATGTGGTGGTTTCCTTGCCCCGGATGAAAGACATGAGTACTACATCACATGCCTGGGGGTCCAGCATGTTGAGGCAGTGCTCGTGGAGAGTTCTTGCCCTCACTGCAAGGGCTTGACTGTTGCACAACTGCCTCCCACAAGCCGGTTAGCAAATGGACAGACCTGAGGATTACAGTGGAAACTCATCCATCGCCCTTGGGCTCATAGACCCCTCGCTCCTTTACAGTTTGCTCCATCCAAACTTTGAGTGAGTGTGGCAGTGCATCCCCTAGGAAGGCTGTGATCTCAGTGTTTGACACTGCGGACCAGATGTCTAGATGTCAGTGAGGTGTCAGGGGGTACGAGGAGATTCCCTAGGTGGAGTGTGCTATTGCAATCAGTATTTGCCTGCAAGACGCCATCACCTGGAGGGCTCCACCTAAACTCCTTTCCAAAGCATGCAGGCTATCTCTCATGGCCAGAGCCTATACTGCTCCGGGCCAGGCTGCTTCTGCTTTGCACAATATGGACACCTATCAATGCTACCAAGCGCAGAAGTTGACTGAGCTGTAAGAGGGTGGTTCTTCCCTTGGCCGATTATGCTCTCATGACCACCAAACTGGCCGCTCGTGCCCTGGAACAGACGATGACCACATTAGTGGTCCAGGAACGCTACCTCTGACTGAACCTGGCTGATATGTGTGACATTGACAAAGCTTGCTTTCTTAATGTGCCATGTTCTTTGCCGAGGGTGTCCACCCGTGGCTACAAGACCTGCTCTGCCTCCGCAGCCTGCTCTCCTGTCCAAGCAGCAGCGACGAGCTCTCTGCGGGACCAAGACACCCCAGTCTTAGGGTACCGTTAAGTTCGGTAGGTCCAGGTGGTGAGGCCTCCTGGCTAAGTATGCAATCGGCCAGTTGTTTTATTCCCTGATCGAGGCCCCACATGACACGCATGCACTGGCTTACAGCTGGCCCCTGGGTATGAACAAATATGCGTTTCACTCAGTGAGGCTTTTTACACAGACTCTGTGCAAGGTCAGGGAGCATGAGGAGCAGGTCTTGTTAGTTGTGCCTCTCTGGCCCACAGACCTGGGTTTCCAAACTCACACTCCCCGTGACAGATCCTCCCTGGCGTATTCCTCTGAGAGAGGACCACCCTCTGGTACCCGCGCCCAGATCTCTGAAACCTCCACATGTGGTCCATAGACAAAGCGTGGAAGATGTAGGTGACCTTCCCGCGTTGGTGGTTAACACCATCACTCAGGCTATAGCACCCTCTATGAGGCTATTCATTGAGTGGTGCTCTTCTTGCCAAAAAGATCACTGAAGTTGCCAGATTAGCGTTGTGTTCTCCTTCCTTCAGGATAAGCTGGAGCGTAGGCTGTTACCCTCCACACTGAAGCTTTACACTTTACACACTCTCGTCTTCGCCAAGAGCCAAAGAAAAATGGGCGGGACTGTGACTTGCGCCTTGAAATGGCTGCTGGACCAGTTGGCTGCCCGCACTCAACGGATTGTTTTCCCTTACCCCTGTTCCCATCCCCTGTGTCTATGTTGTGTCTTGCCGGTGTGCTTATGCAAAGATAGGGCTGTTTTTCTCCCTTTTCACACTTTGTCCTAATCAAGGGCAAGGTGAAGGGGCGTTTTTTTTTTTTTGCCTAACTGTCCAAATGTATCTTTCTTCGTTTCTAAATGCTACCTCCTATGATCTGTCTACTCTGAAAAGTGTGATGTTTTGTGTATGGTCTGGGGGGTCCAATTTCACTATACGAAAGTGTAGTGACAATAAAGGCTTGATTGATTTATGTTGCAGCCATCTGCGCTCACCATGATGCAGTGGATAGCAGTATAATCTAATCATCCTTTTGAAAATAAATATTTTTAGGCATATATTTAGTGAATATAGACAATAATTATTGATGGATTTAAACAAAAAAGTTTTATTAAACAGTTTTATCCATTAAAAGAAGAATTTGGTCATTGAACATCTTTAGGAAAAGCAAGAAAATACAATAAAATTTCCACAAGTTATTACAAAATTAATAATAATAATAATAATAATAATAATAATAAATAAATACAAAGTACAAAACTGTATATATTTTTGTGTTTTACTAGATTTTTACAGTTTACTACAATTTTATTTCATATTTATTCATAACATATGGGTGTATAATTTTTTTTTAACTGTGATCAGGTTTTTTTGTTTGTTTGTTTGTTTGTTTGTTTTGTAATCTATAGATTAGTTCCCGTTTTGGCTAATCTGATATGAATGTATACATATATTATAGTAAATCATCCTAGAAAATATTCATTTAAAAGAGAGATCTGTGAGAGGTGTACTCATTTATGCTGAACATTGTAAATATATAAACCACTAAGACCTGTGAGTCACAATCTACAGTAAATTGTTAATACATTTTTATTAAGTTTAAAGAAATTCATTGATTCATTTTATTAAATGTAGAATAAATGGAATTATCAATGATTAAAATAGTGCCATCATGTTTACTAAACTGTATTGATTTTGAGGTACTTTTTTAGGTGATTAAATTATTTAAAAATGGAGTTAACTTGTCAACAAAGGTTTGATGGAGGAACCACGCCTCATATAGTCTCCTGTACAACTACTCCCTAAAACTTATTTAAGGCATACTAGCACTCTAGCACCGTTCTTCTGATTCTTTTGAACCCACCCTCCCTCTATGTCCTTGCTTCCCATTCACAATCCTATAACCCTCTATTCACTCCTAGGTTGAATCGAGGGGTCCAATCACTCAACCAAAATGTTAGAGACGGTACCCCCATTCTGAGTCTCTGGGCATCATCGTAGGACGTCTACTTACCTGTTCACGGTTGATCCTCTTACCTCCCTTCCCCTTCATCTCACTGTTCCCTTACCATCTCCTTCATCCATACATTCGTAACACTAAAGTATGTATGGAAAAACATTGTAAATGTTGCAAATAAGTCTCCCGCTCCTCTCGCTTTCCTCCACCAGAGGGAGCCATCACTCAAATTTAATTGGGCATCATAGGAAACTACATAACATACTGTACCTACTGACCCTCAAATGACCACACACAAGCACACACTCAAAACCATTGCGAAGTCTTGTTCTGCCAGGGTAAACACTTCTGAGCATTCTGACCTAGTGTGTGTCTGTCGGATTCAGCTTGTTTTTTTGCCTGCCTTGACCTATTGCCTGTTTGAGACCTTATCTCTGCTGCCTGCCCCAACCATATCCTCTGTAATGTTTATGATTCTAGCCACTTGTCTATGACCTATCACTGTCTCTGATTTTGTGTTCAATAAAACCGCACAAGTTTCTGCTTGTCTTCTGTGCCTACATTTTGGTCCTTGGTCTTTCAGTTCCTTTTGATTTATGGACATTCAACCATGGTAAAATAACTGAAAAATATGTGCATGCACAATCTAAGTGCATTTAAAAATAGCATTACAATTCAACTGCTGTCAATGCACAAATACAATAACAAGAAAGAAACTGCAGGTAAATATTTACATGCCCTTTGCATCTTGTTACTATAGGGATGAAGAGCAATGAAAGTGAAAGCAAATGGTGTATCTCGGCCAGCTATTGTTTTCCGTACAGCGGAAAGTTTCATTTAGATTTCTGATCTTATGCTGTGCAGTGTGCTTCCGCTGTGTGGATTGCTCAGAAGAACGTGGTAAGAAAGATGCAGTACTTGATACCATTACAGTGTATTTTATTGTTATTTAGAGCTTTTACATATTCATAGGGTTTTTAAAAATGATCTTGTTAAACAAAAGACAGAAGTTCTGGTCTTTTAAATACTTCCTCAAACCTTAGTTTTAATATAAAGCAAAAGAGTATTGATTCCTTTATCATTTATTACAGGCAATGTCTGCTCATTTGCACAGCTTAACTGATTGTCCTTAATTGTTTTAATTTCAGTGAAAACATCTCGTCTTCTATGCTTGTATGTTAAGTCTTGTATGCTTTACGGTTTAGTGTTTACACTGTATCAATATTGTTTACTTTTTAAACTGTTGATTTTCACATACTTTTTAAAGTACTGTTTAGAATACTGTTTACATTTTTTAGATGGATATATTAGAAGACTACGACATAATAACTCAGAATGACTTGGAGGAAATTAAGGAATCCATATCTACTGAGGATCTCCCAACCGCAGTTAGCAGGATCAGAGAATATCTCAGAAAACAAGATCTTGTGGAGCTAAATGTTGGTGTGACGGGAGAGTCTGGTTCTGGAAAGTCCACGTTTGTTAATGCATTCAGGGGTTTAGGAGATGAAGACGAGGGCTCTGCTGAAACTGGGGTTGTAGAAACCACCATGGAGCCTAAAGCTTATAATCACCCAAAATACAACAATGTGAAAGTGTGGGATCTTCCTGGCATTGGAACACCAAACTTCAAAGCCGATGAGTACCTTCAGCAGGTTGAGTTTGAACGCTATGATTTTTTCATCATCATTGCTTCAGATCGGTTCAAGGAATGCCACACTCATCTGGCCAAAGAGATCATGAGGATGGGGAAGAAGTTTTACTTTGTTCGTTCCAAGATTGACGCAAGCATTACTGCTGAGAAGAGGAAGAAGAACTTTGACCTAAAAAAGACACTTGATGTCATTCGAGAGGACTGTGTAAATGGTTAGTTATTTCACATGGCATTCATTTGAGGACCAAATTTGCTTTAGAATTGCTACATTAAATAAAATGCTAATTAAAGTATAATAATGCTGTTATATTATTACTGATAAATCATACATAATTGTTTATTGTTAGAGGTATTATTCATTTTCAATTGACATTTTGTCTTGTTTTATAATGCCCTATCTTGTGTCTGTCTAGGTCTGAGAAAGATTGGGATTGAAGATCCTGTTGTGTTTTTAATCTCTAATTTTGAGCTCGGCAAGTATGATTTAAATCTGCTTGAGGAGAAGATGGAGGAAGAGCTTCCACAGCATAAGAGACGTGTGCTGTTATTGGCTTTGCCAAATATCACACAAGAGATTAATGAGAAGAAGAAGGAAGCTCTAGGGCAAAATATTGGAAAAGTAGCCATACTGTCTGCTTGTGTGGCTGCTGTTCCCATTCCTGGTCTTTCAGTTGCTGTAGATTTAGTAATTGTTAAAAGGGAGATAGAAATTTACTACAGTACCTTTGGTCTAGATGATCCATCCCTGCAGATGCTGTGTGAAAGATCTGGGAAAACCATTGAGGAATTCAAAAGTCTTATGAAGTCGCCGCTGAGAGGTGGGATAAACCCAGCTTCATTGTTATCCTTGGTCGGTGCGGTATCTGTAGTTGGAGCTGAAAGTACAGTTGAGTATATTTTGAGCCTCGTACCCATTCTTGGCACTGTGGTGGCAGGAGGATTGTCTTATCTGACTGTCTCAACAATGCTTAGAAGAGCTCTGAATGATATAGCAGAAGATGCCAGAAATGTGCTAAATGCTTCACTGGAGACTGAAGTCTAGACACAATGTTTAATTTTCATCAAAGTTGCTATATGTACAGTTAAAACATCATGCATCAAAATTAATTTATGCTTAACAGCAGAAAAATGAGAGATATTTTTTGAGAAATTGTTATAACCTTTCTTGAAAGACAAGTTTAGATACAATAAGATTACTATGCCTCTGAAAAAGCTAAGATGATGGTGTCAAGGTTTTGGAAGTTTCTTATTAGCTAATTGACAACATTTGAGTTATTTGGAGGCACAACTGTAGAATAGTATTTAAGAAAAACCTTAAACACAATGCTTCCTTGTGTGACAACATGGAAAAATCAACAAGACAGAATCAACAAAAAAGCCAGATTACAAATAGCTAAATTACACCCGACTAAAGAATCATTTTTGGAGACATGTCCTGTGGTCTGATGGAACTAAGATCGAACTTTTTGGCCATAATGACCAGTGTTAGATTTGCAGGACAAAGGAGAAAGCTTACAAGCCTAGGAACACTGTGAAGTATGGGGGTGGCAGCATCATTTTGTAGGGCTGTTTTTGCTGCAAGGGGGACTGGTCCACTTCACAGCATAGATGAAATCATAAAGAAAAAACATTAAGTAGAAATACTGAAGCAACATCTCAAGACATCAGCCAGGAAATTAAAAGTTTTTCACAAATGGGTCTTTCAAACGGACCATAACCCTAAGCATACTGCCAAATTAGTTAAAGTGTGCTTTAAGGACAACAGAGAGAATGTTTTGGAGTGGCCATCACAAAGCCCTGAATTCAATTCTATAGAAAATTTGTTGGCAGAGCTTGTGCGAGCAAGACTAAAAGCTAAAGAAAGCTAAAAATACCAAGGAAATGTATGTAAACTTTTGACTGTCTTGAAATTAATAAAAAGCTTTCTTTAAAAAAATTATCTCATTATTCTGGCAATTAGCAAATATAAATCATTTTGGTTATCCTAACGGACCTAAAATAGTAAACGTTTAGTATGATTTACCATCAGACAATTTTTTAAGAAATGGTTGTTCCTTTTATTAGAGTGTATGTAAACTTCTGGTTTCAACTGTATGTTTTTGACACTTCTAAAGCAAAAAAAATAAAAATAAATAAAATAAAATAGCATAATATGTTTGCAGATATTTAAAAAACATGCAAAATGAACATCCTTATTTATCTGAAAAACAATGCTGAAGTCAGTTATTCTGCTTTGAAAATGTGTAGTACGTGCTGTAACATCTGTCTTTGTTTTGGTTCTTTTAACCCGCTCACTGCCAGTTTAGCCAATTATATTTCAGCACCCCGGGTTGCCTTGATGGGAAACAGTGTATTTCATTCATTTATTCAGAAAGGCTCTCCAAGCATGCAATTGTGACCAAAAGGCAACCTCCAGTGAACAGTAGCAGCCTCATAAATGAGACGCAGATTCAGATTTTCCCATGAGGGTATTAATAAGCAAATAATATAAATATACAAGCGTAAACATTGGATGAGCAGGTTACATTATATCCCCGTGTCCTAATAACATGCTACATGATGAGATTTGCAGTGATAAGCAATGTGGCTCTTTGCTCCAGACAAAACAAGACAGAAATTTGAATAGAGCCATTCAGAAGCACAGAATATGCACTTACTCACGAAATGGTAAGGGTTAAATTCTATTTCATATATATTAAAGCTCTTTAACATTATTAAATGTACATGCTGAATCACTGATTTGTTGGTTTTGAGTCTAAAGTTCAATTTCAAATGGTTAATTTTATTTTCAAGATCTGAGGTGAACTATTTGCTGCTGCTTTCAGTAGTATGAAAATAATTGTCAAGTATGGCATTCAAACTCACATTGTTAGCATTTAGCACTGAATAAATCACATGAGGTGTAGGCCTACCTGAGGGGATCATTGCAGGTTTTCTGTGGTTCAGCTGTAAGAAATAGAAGTTGTTTCTAACGTATCAAGTCAAGCTGTTGGTTTAACAAAGACTCAATTTACTATGGAAAATATTCCTTCCGTCGCGTGCTGTTGCTTTTATATAGAACATGATTTAAATCAATGTTTAGGCTCGATCGTAAGACTCGCTCTTTTTGGTCCTCAATCTGGTTGCAGCTTCCAGTTTTGCTTTGAGTCCAAGATAAATATCAGAACATGATGTTGAATTAAATGTGCATATGTCATCTGATGTCATATATGATGACATACAAATCTGCATTACCTGCTCTACCTGCAATGTTGTTTATATGCTAAATGTCCTTGTCAAAAGTTGCAAATTAGTGAATATAGATCCAGTGTACAACAACAACAAGATATATCCTCAGCAGAAGCAAGATCTTTTAATGAATTAGGACATGTCATTAAACAACTAGAATGCAGGAATCAAGGAGGTAGGTCACATAGAGCAAAATAAAGAATTATTGCAAAGAGAAGCGTTCTGGATTTATAAGGTTAAATCTTTTACCCCAAATGGGATGAATGAAGAATTGGGTCTCTCTGTGTTTCTTTAATGTATTGTTGGTTACCTATAATATTGTGAAGAAATGATTTTGAGTTTATAATGAAGTAAATAATGATTATGTATGGGAAATTGGGAATGTCTTTCAAATGTTTTTAATGGGTTTTTCACTGTTGTGTTATTTGGTGAATATATGAAAGCGTAAGTGATGATCATTCATGATTTTATAGTGATATTTTAAACAAATGGCTTATTTGATGAGATCATGTTTTTTGTAGGTGGATGTGATATTAATTATGACGTTATTTGTCATGTACACCTAATTGGATTGTTTTTAATGATTGAGAATTTAATTAACGACGTAATGTAAATGACAATTGACATAATTTTTCTCTGAAGAATGTGAAATAAATAAAATGTAATGCTATTTCTCCAAGAATGTGGATCATGAACTTTTTAAATATATGCTTATAAGATAAACGCACCAAATTCAACCAACGCAGGAGCGCAGAGCATACTTTATTATTAAACTTGTAGCTATTTAAATACATAGCAGACTTTTCCAACATTATTTACAAATCTCTTTTCAGTTTAACTGAAAATGAAAAACTCAAAAGTATTTAACAAAATGAGGGTTAGTAAATGGTACAGGATTAGCATTTTATGATGAATCGATCCTTTTACAACGAAACAGTACCAATTCAGTTTTACTGAATAAGAGATTTTGACTTACATTTACATTTACATTTAGTCATTTAGCAGATGCTTTTATCCAAAGCGACTTACAAATGAGGACAAGGAAGCAATTTACACAACCAAGAGCAACAATGAATAAGTGCTATAAGCAAGTTTCAGGTCTGTAAAGTCTAAGAAGGGAAGTATTAGTAGTATTAGTATTTTTTTATTTTTTATTTATTTTTTTTTGTACAGTTAGTGTGATATTCAGAGAGGCAATTGCAGATTAGGAAGTGAAGTGGAGACTAAATAGTTGAGTTTTTAGTCGTTTCTTGAAAGTAGCGAGTGACTGTTCTGATGCAGTTAGGGAGTTCATTCCACCAACTGGGCAGATTGAGCGTGAGCGTTCGCGAAAGTGATTTCTTCCCCCTTTGGGATGGAACCACGAGGCGACGTTCATTCACAGAACGCAAGTTTCTGGAGGGCACATAGATCTGCAGAAGCGAGAGCAGATAAGAAGGAGCAAGGCCAGAAGTCACTTTGTAGGCAAACATCAGAGCTTTGAATTTGATGCGAGCAGCAACTGGCAGCCAGTGCAAACGGACTAGCAGTGGAGTGACATGTGCTCGTTTAGGTTCATTGAAGACCACTCGTGCTGCTGCATTCTGGAGCAGTTGAAGAGGCTTGATAGAGTTAGCTGGAAGCCCAGCTAGTAGAGAGTTACAGTAATCCAGTTTGGAGAGAACAAGAGCTTGAACAAGGAGTTGAGCTGCATGTTCAGATAAGAAGGGTCAGATCTTTCTGATGTTATAGAGTGTGAATCTGCACGATCGAGCAGTTCTAGAGATGTGGTCAGAGAATTCATCAGGATGAAAAGAGAGGTATAGCTGGGTATCATCAGCATAGCAGTGGTAGGAGAATCCATGTCTCTGGATGACTGGTCCTAGAGATGATGTGTAGATGGAGAAGAGAAGTGGCCCAAGAACAGAGCCTTGAGGTACCCCAGTGTTTAGATGCTGTAGGTTGGACACCTCACCCCTCCAAGACACCCTGAATGATCTGTCAGTGACTTAGCTATGGCACCATCTAAACCAGGGGTGGCCTACCCTGTTCCTAGAGAGCCACCTTCCTGCAGATTTCAGTTGCTACCCATATCAAACACACCTGAACATATTTGATATGGGTTGCAACTGAAATCTGCAGGAAGGTGGCTCTCCAGGACCAGGGTTGGCCACCCCTGATCTAAACAGACCAAAAGTGACATGTATAGCTGTAGTGTGTACTTTATCTGTAATTAGAATGGTAGAAATTCTTTTCGTTTGAGCATCAGGTTGTTCGTGCTTTAATGGATGTTAGCTCTGTACTCTGGGTTAAACTTAAAAGGCACGTGGAGGAGAGCACTGGGATTGTTAATTGTCTTTTGTAATGCAGCTTTCTGAACACACCATTAGGATAAACAGCTTGCCACCTTACATCCACAACACAACATTAGGTTGTTGATGTATCTAGCATTACATTCTCAACTATACATTCTCAACTATGAGTTAGCAGTGTGGAGTCTTTTGAAAAGCAGTTGAAGCAGCTGCTGGACACTGCAAACACACACACACACACACACACACACACACACACACACACATATATATATATATATATATATATATATATATATATATATATATATATATATATATATATATATATATATATATATATATATATATATATATATATATATATATATATATATATATATATATATATATATATATACATACATACATACATACATACATACATACATATATACATACATATACATATATACATACATATATATATATACATACATATATATATATATATATATATATATATATATATATATATATATATATATACATATATATATATATATACATATATATATATATATATATATATATACATATATATATATATATATATATATATATATATACATATATATATATATATATATATATATATATATATATATATATATATATATATATATATATATATATATATATATATATAACAATTACAATAAGTAATTATTTCATAATAAACAATATTGTATTCATTCTTTCATTCATACATTTTCTTTTTGGCATAGTCCCTTTATTAACCAGTGGTCACCACAGCAGAATAAACCGACAACTTATTCAGCATTCATTCAGCAGATGCCCTTCAAGCATCAACCCAACACTGGGAAACACCCATACACTCTTGCATTCACACACTACGGCCAATTTAGCTTATTCAAGTCACATACACCACGTCTTGGGACTTGTGCATAGGGGAAACCGAAGCACCTGGAGGAAACCCACACCAACATGGGGAGAACATGTAAACTCCACACAGAAATGTCAAGTGACCCAGCTGGGACTCAAATCAGCGACTTTCTTGCTGTGAGGCTACCGTGCTACCCACTGCGCCACCGTGACGCCTAAAATGCCTCTGGCCACTGTACAGGATGAGGCTCGAATCAGCGACAGTGCCAACCAATGAATGAGCCGTGCCGCCCCACAAATGAATTATTGTGCTCTAAAACCAGGCCTTTCTGTTTTATTTTCCAACCCCCTGTAAATGTGTAATACTTTTTTTTTTTAAATAAATGTATATAATATTTGAATAATAATCAGTTATTATCAGTATGCACTGTTAATGTTCATCTGTTAGACAAATCAGTGTTTTTACATCAATCTCAGCCTTACACATGCAAAAACATGTGTGGTTATGCTTATTAATTTTTTCAAATTGAGTTTAATATTCAGGAGTTTAAGAGTTTGATTATTCTTCCAATAAATATCCACTGTTTCTCTACATTAACACTGATTGGTTGTCATTTCCACCACCGCCCCGTCATTTTCACCAGCACACACAGTTTTAAAAAATATTTAAAACGTTCTTATCACACTGAAAATGCATTCACAATGTCCATGCTCTATTTAATATACATATTCAATTTATTTATTTTCTAATAAGCTCTCAACCAATTTAATAATACATTTTAGAGTGTGACAGGAGTACAATTCTGCATTTGGTCCTAAGAGACTAATTTATTTAATTGAAAAATGTATAATTATTGTAAACATTGTGAAAAGATTAATTAAACTAGATACAAAAATTATTTTTTGACAAATATTTTAGACAATTTTTGACTGACATAATTTTTTTTCATTTTGAAATAAAAGCTGTGTATTGAGATGTGGTGGAAATTACATTTGTTCATTTCATGTCGGATTTTTTTTTTAAATATTAACAATTTGTTTTCTTACCAAGACTATCTAAATCAAGACAAATTGTTTAAACTTATGAGGCTGTGTTATGTTACTTTTGAACATATTTTTTTTACTCAGCTTCACAAGGCTAAAGATGCCCGTAGTTAAAGAATTGCCCCTAAACGCTCTCATTTATTTATCATCATTACTTCAGATCAGTTCAAGGAATGCCACGCTCATCTGGCTAAAGAGATCTTGAGGATGGGGACAAAGTTGTATTTTGTCTGATTTGAGATTGACACAAGAATTGCCACTGAAAAGAGGAAGAAAACATTTAAACAGAACTTTGGATATCATCTGAGAGGACTGTGAAAATGGTTGGTTTAGAACAGAACAGCTCACTACTTTCACAATTTTATTCTCATTTTTAAGCATATTTGCTTGTGTAACAATATTTATTATTCATCTTATATGTTTTTTGTTTTGGTCTAGGCTTAAAAAAGATCAGGATTGAGGACCCTGTCGTGTTCTTGATCTCTGGCTGGCAGCTTGGCATGTATGAATTTCAATTCGCTGCAGAGGAGGATGAAGAAAAAGCTTCCAAAGTGTAAGAGTCATCTTCTGATGTTGACACTGCTGAACATCACCTTAGAGATTAATGAGAGAAAAAAGAAGCTCTAGACAAGAACATTACAAATGTAGCTTTTCGCTCTGCTCTCTTGGGTTCCTAAATTTTGGATTACTGTGAATTTACTTATCATAATATTTGAGCTTCAAAAGTACTGCAATGCATTTGGACTGGACGATCCATCCCTGCAGAAGCTTTGTAAAAGATCAGGGAAAACCGTAGAAGAAATTAAGAGCTTGATGAAGTCAAGTCTTCATCAAGGAATCAACCAAAGTTCAGTCAATAAATTGCTTGGTGCTGAATCTTTGTAAAAGAAAATATGCTTGCGGATGTTATCATAAGTATACCTGTTATAGGCTATGTGGATGGGGCCCACTGGCTTTCTTGACAGTATTGAGAGTACTGAAAAGAGCACTGAATGAAATGGCAGATGATTCAAGGAATGTGCTAATGGCTTTTCTGGAGGTCGACGAGTCCATGATTGAAATTTGCAATACAGGGAAAGATGTGAAAGATGACCCCCTTTACATTAAACAACAATAATTAGCATGCGCAGGATGAAGCATCTGCCAGTGTGTTATTACAGGACATAAACATTTGACCATAAAAAGGCATGAGATGTCTTTCTTTTATAGACTGTATTAAGTCTTATATATGTTAAACTATACTTCTACACAAGAATGAAAGTTAACCAATTTTAACTAAACTTTTACTTAATCAATAATTCAAACTGAACAATTTTAATAACCCATAGATTTTAATGAAATGTCTCATTGATTACGATAAGTATGCGTCTGATTTTTTTTTAAAATAAAAGTTGCAATTTTTAATACACAAATTTCTTTTTACAAGTGAACCGGTGAAACAACAAAATTTCACAAATGTTTATTTTCAGATAAAATGCAAAAATTAAATATAAATTAATATTAAATATATTAAATATAGATATAAATTCATTTATTCATTTTATTTTCAGCTTAGTTTCTTTATAGATATTTATTAAATTTAAATATATATATATATATATATATATATATATATATATATATATATATATATATATATATATATATATATATATATATATATATATATATATTAGCGAAGAAAGAAAATTAAATCAAATCAAGATATAATGAAACTTTTAACAATAGTAAGTACAATAGTATTATTATTGTATAATACAATAGTAGGGCGACATGTTGGCTCAGTGGTTAGCACAATCGCCTCACAGCAAGAAGGTTGCTGGTTCGAGTCCCGGTTGAGTTGGCAGTTCTGTGTGCAGTTTGCATGTTCTCCTTGTGCTTCTGTGGGTTTCCTCAAGGTGCTCCGGTTTTCCCCCGCTAATCCAAAGACATGCAGTATAGGTAAGTTGAATAAGCTAAATTGGCCGCAGTGTATGTGTGTGAATGAGTGTGTATGGATGTTTCCCAATACTGAGTTGCAGCTGGAAAGGCTATATATTCTATATATGTCTAAAAGATATGCTGAATAACTTGACGGTTCATTCCGCTGTGGCAACAGAATAAAGGGACTAAGCCGATAGAAAATGAATGGATAATACAATAATACAGTTTTTTCTTTGCTTGTTTGTTTTGTTATTTTGTACCTTGTTTTGGGAATGCTGATCTGTGTTTGGGCGCCTCTTTAACCGTGATATTTCAAAGTTCGGGACGCTTAATTAGGCTGTCTGTTTCAGCTTGTAATAATAACCGTAGGTAGCCTATTTTCTTAGCTCTTCACGAAAACAATTATACTGCACACCTAAGCTTTATTTTTAGTTTGTTTTACTTCATTTAAGCATGAATTTAGGCCTTACTTGAAAACTGTTCATATTCAGATACGATGTTCCACCCGAAGCAGCAGGCGGCACTGTGGGATGTAGCTTGTATCCGTAAGCACAGCGGACACGTCATGCTAGCGGAAGACTAAAATCATCTGCGCGTGCGTCGAGCTGTCTTCGTGATTTTGAGGCTCGAACCAGCAGATGAAGGTAAAGTTGCTGCTAAATATGTATGGTTAATAAACAAAATAAGCTGAGGGTAACACATTATATCAATGCTTTTTTTCCGAGATTGTGTAGGCTATACGTAAGCAGTTGATATTTTATTTAAGATCTGAGATGTATGTGAAGTACACGTAATCACAGTTTGTCACCTTGTTGAAACGAGAATATTTCAGAATTGCATTGCTTCTCTGATTTAATTATAAGGCTTTACAGGCATTTTTGCTGTATTAAATACTAATATATGTTTGCGGTAAAACAATGACTCTGAAAGCCAGTAGTGTGTATTTTTTTGTGATCAGAGTTGTACACGTAAGCATACATACGTTAACTGTTACACTAGTGGCTCTTCATTGCTGCTTGTTCAAACTAAATTACTTATTTAAAATGTGAAACATCACAACTCTTAAATTATTTTTGGAAAGCCTAATTTATTTATTTATTTTAATCTACTTAAATTTGTAAAAACGATTGAGTTTGGACAACATGAATGGGTTGTGTGGGATTCTCCATATTTAATTGAGGTGAAGTTGGTTTTTATGTTCGCATATTCCTTCATTTAACGGCCCCTGTGTTGTTTAGCTACGCTACGTTTCTTTGAACATTCGGTCTAATTTAACATTCAAGTAAAATGATTTCCGCATTTAGAATTTGAAAATAATACTTTTCTGAAGTTATATTAGAAAGGAGATTGTCTAATATATCCATATTTACAGTATAATGAACAGTCTTGTTTTTTTATATTTGTAAATAAGTTATTATTTTTTTAATTATTATTATTTTTAAATGTATGTTTAAAATTAATTAAATGTGAGTGCTCAATTCTTAAATCTAGAACTGTTATCTGCTAAGAAATATGTTTCGTAAATCCGTAAATTTTTTCATTTCGCTTCATAAGCTGTACTAAATTACAACCAAAACCAACTGTAAAAATAAATATGTAGGCCATTTGTCTAATGTAAATGTTTTTCTATTTTTATTAACTATTTTTTATATATCACTGTCTCTGTATTCACCACTTCACAGTTGTAGTACACCACATTAGTGATAACTAGGGCTGGACATTTTTTTTGCCATTTCTGTGCGTGGGAGTATCATAACTTAACCTAATATATGGAATAAAAAATAATGTGTTGACTTTTAAGGTTTACAAAGCAAATTCGATTAGATTTACTTGTTAAAGCAAGTCTTTCATATAATATATCTACTAAAAGACAGAAAACATTAAATTGTATTGTAAATCGAAAGAGAATTTTCATATTAGACAACAATATTACTGAAATTAATAAATAAAATGTAATAAATATAAATTTATACAAGTAAATAGATGTGATGGGCTATGGGGCTAATCATTGCGCATTTCTGCGTGTATAGATACTGTGTGTGCCTAGTGATAACACTGTTGTTGTTGCGTCTAAGTAATTATTTTTTCAAATCGTCAGCAGCAGTTTTGTATGTTAAACATGTAATTTTCCCCCCACAGATGAGGATACTCTGTATATTTGCTCTGGTTGCTGTGGTGGGTCTGGTGGCAGGAGAGGAGGGGGCTCGTCTTTTAGCCTCTAAGTCCCTGTTGAACCGTTATGCTGTGGAGGGACGAGATCTTACCCTGCAGTACAGCATCTACAATGTGGGCACCAGGTATTGACTTCTCTTTGCCGCTCTCTAATCGATGAGATGATTATTCTTTAAAAGTAGGACTGTTTATTTTGTTTTTATTTTTTTGCCGTATCGGACACATGAGACTCTCTTATGGACATTTACTCAAAGAGGCCTAGTGGTTAGTGTGCCAACACATGGTGCAGTAGCACTTCAGGGCATCTAGAGTTTAAATCCCGGCTCGAGGACATTTGCCAACCCTAACCCCCCCCCCTCTCTCTCTCCCCAACTTTGCTTCCTAACTTTGCTTCCTGTCTCATTACTGCCCTATCAATTAAAGGCAAAAAAGCCAAAAATATATCTTAAAAATAAAAAAAATGCTCTATTTTTAATGTAATCAGACAACGATTTTTATCTGCGGCAACTTTTATATAAAATAAAGTGAAGTCATGCAATTTTTATCAAAAGTAAACCTTATAAAACTGTTTTAGATTTTTATCTTGTGTATAATGTATTGCTCATTAAGTTGTCTTTTTATTGTCATTCACTCATCATATTCATCTTTATATTTTATTATTATTCTCTAGTGCTGCCCTGGAGGTTGAGCTGTCCGATGACTCTTTCCCTCCTGAAGATTTCGGCATTGTCTCAGGAATGCTGAATGTAAAGTGGGATCGCATTGCTCCGTATCCTTTTTCATGTTTTATCTATATGAGTAAAAGGCAAGACATGACATAGCATTTGGAGTTTACTTAAAATTTGCACTACATTCAGTGTAACAATTGGGTAAAACTGGTATGAAGGATAGTGTAAAGATTTTAAATGACAGTTTATTTATTTTGTATTTTTTAGACTCCGTCATGATCCTTGTATCCAGTTTATATTATTAATCGTTAAGTCATAACTTATTATTGCTAAAATTACTTCAAAGGGTTCTCTATTGATGCATTGAATAACTTTTTAGTGGTTGCCACCTGAAAATCCTGGTAAGAAGTGTTGGGCAGCACTTTCTTTAGTAACAATTACAAAATTATGACTTTCAAATTAACGTTTTAACATTAAATTAATCTCACCAAATTTAATACAGACCAAATGTTGACATCCATTTCTTAAATCATTAAGCATTTGCAGTTGATGCACAAAATGAAACATTCTTGAGTTAAAAAGGAATAATGCAAATGATCTGAATAACAAAAAAGTTCGCCAATAATCTCACCAATTAATTTTTTTCTTGAACTTATGCAATCATCTTGATCCTTTTAGTTACTATTAAATATTGTTCTGCAAAATAAATAAGTATAAAAAAAAACAAATTATTTCTCTGAATTTGTTGCTATATAACTATTGTAACTTTACACTGTTTAGTCAAATGTATGTGGGTGTCCTGCCCATAACTTTACAGGACAAACTACACATTTAATAAATACACTTAAAACAGTTACAAATCATAGATTCACCCTGCATTTGCTCTTGATTTAATTAACTCAAGATGATCTAAAGACACCAATTTTTGTAATCTCAATTCAGACTGAAGAAAACAAGAACAAAGCTGTATGCATAAAATCATTCTAATCAAATTCAGTGTCAGCAAAAGGAGTATAATATCTCTGAGAACGGAGGGAAATATTTCTCAAGTTTTGTGTTACATAAGACTGCAGAGGTATAAAAGCAACATCCCAAGATGGCCATGTAAACAATCAAACACCACTGCATTTCTCTCCTAGTCAACAGAAGGCCAAGCCTATGTTGTACAATGATGAGCTAAGTTAACAGTCAGTTATGAATATTAGTGCAGCATGATGATAAACTGCATCCAATAAACAAAGGTTATATTACAATAACTGCTAATTATTTACCTAAAAATGCACAATTTTTATTAGATTTATTTTTGTATTCTTTTTGAGTACTCTAGACACTTGGTGTTTGTCATCTGCAGTGTGTCAGACAGCCAGGGTGCTTGATGTACTCTTGTTGATTAGTAGAATATATTCCCTAACTCTTCCTCTCTACAGTGCCAGTAATGTTTCTCACACAGTGGTTCTGCGGCCACTGAAAGCCGGATATTTCAACTTCACCTCTGCTTCTGTTAGCTACCTTGCGCAGGAAGGCGGACAGGTTGTGGTAAGTGAAAATATAGTGCTTGTTGATGACAAAACATCATCAAAACATTTCTCACTTTATTTAGAACTGCAGGGCAAATGTTAAATTTAAAAATTCAAAAATATAAAATAAGTATTAAGGAAATTTAAAGCATTCTTTTAGACTAACGCCCCATTCACATGGGGCGTCAGCTTCAACGCTTTCCATTCACTTTGAATGGGTGAGTTCAGGCGTTGCCGAACTGCATTGTAGATCTGTCGGCGCTGCTTCACAGGCATTGCTTGCTGCAGAAGATGGGACTTGCTCAACTTTTCAGAGACACTGCTCGCTGCAGAGCTGTTTTAATGCGTACACCCACCCCTAACCCCAACCCCCAGTGACATCACTCGTAGAAGAAGTGCAAGAAAGGAGGGGCAAGAGCTCAAGCTCCCTCTCGCTGGAGCTCAGCTCTGCCCAAATAGCTCTGCAGTGAGCATCACTTGACTTTTCAAGCGCCAACGGGAGCGTCAGCCATTCAGATCGCTGTATGCAAATACAGCATCTCAGACAGTGGCCTATTACGGACTAATTTTATTGGCTCATGCTGCTATGACTATCGCGTCAGCCTCAACTTCAGACACGCCCTCTGTCAAGCATTGACGCTAAAGCCCCGTGTGAGTGAGGTGTAATGATTAAAGGCTCAGCATTGAATATCTACAAAAAATGCCAAATGTAAAAATGGTACTTGCGAGCACGCTTGTTTCTGTCTTTACAGTAATACTTTTCAACATTTGGATGAGCTCATTTTTACAGTAAACACTATTTTGCAACACCACAAAATAAACGATAGAGAATATTAAATGATAATGGTTTTCTGTACACGGTCGGCATGGAAAAACTCTTAGCCATATTAAAATAGCTTGGATTGTGTTTTAAAATTATAGTTAGCCCAAAAATAAAAAATTGTCATTTACTCTGTCCACTTGTTTTAAACCTTTTTGAGTTTTTTTTCTGATTAACCCAAAAGAAGATATTTTGAAGAATGTTGGAAACCGGTATTGACTTAAGTAGGATTTGTTTGTCTTGCTATGGATGTCAATGGCTATCAGTTTACAACATCCTTTAAAATATATAATCTTTTGGATTCTAAACAGAAAAACTAGTGAATGGGGGGAAAAAAGTTTGGAATCTTTTAGCTAAAATGCATTTTTATTTTAAATATTAAAATTGAAAATGAAAACAAAAAATGATACATGAATCTTACAATACGTCAATGTTTTCCAGTTTAATCCATTTTACTTCCACAAAGTGCTTAGTGATTTTCATGCTACGGTGGTTGTCTGTTGGCATACGTGTGTTTATCACGCAAATTTGGTCCCAAAAAGGTGTGTGAGATGAGTAATGGTACTAGGGATGTAATGTAATGTAATGTAATGTAATGTGTATTTATATAGCGCATTTATTGTGTATGGTCATACACCCAAAGCGCTTCACAATCATAAGGGGGGTCTCTCCACACCACCACCGGTGTGCAGCATCCACTTGGATGATGCGACGGCAGCCACAGGACAACGGCGCCAGTGCGCTCACCACACACCAGCTATTGGTGGAGTGGAGAGACAGTGATACAGCCAATTCGGTGGAAGGGGATGATTGGGAGGCCATGATCGTAAGGGCCGATAGAGGGACTTTGGCCAGGACACCGGGGTTACACCCCTGCTCTTTCACGAGAAGTGCCATGGGATTTTTTTATGACCACAGAGAGTCAGGACCTCGGTTTAACGTCTCATCCGAAAGACGGCGCCCACTGACAGTGTAGTGTCCCCTTCACTTTTACTGGGGCATTAGGACTCACACAGACCACAGGTTGAGCGCCCCCTGCTGGCCTCACTAACACCACTTCCAACAGCAACCTGGTGTTCCCTAGTGGTCTCCCATCCAGGTACTGACCAGGCTCAGCCCTGCTTAGCTTCAGTGAGTAACCGGTCTTGGGCTGCAGGGTGACATGGCTGGGATGCAACGATTAACCGGTTTCACTATTAACGCGATTTAATTTGTCACTGTTAATTAATCGTAAAGGCTTCTCAACACCGTGTTTCTGCACGGAACAAAACTGCAGCAACTAAACAAAGTGGTGCCAACTGTGTGCTAGTTTGTACACCAAGACTAACTATGACTGAGGCTATTAACTAAGGCAGGCTCGTGCAAGTTTGTTATTTCCAATGGAGTGACGCGCACGCGACGCAACGCGCTCACGATTTTTAGGCGCACATAGTTGAGATGATGGGGCTTTTGTGACACCAGGAATTGAAAACAGCTAAAGTTTGAGGAAGAAGCAATGGAAAGTACACAGATTTGCAAACCCACTTAAAGTTACAAATAATGGCGCTGATGAGAGCGATCGTGGTCAATACCAGCTGAGATTAACCGAGTGTTTTCGGAGAGAGTGCTGAAAGACTTAAAGCCTGTTTCACACCGCAAGCGTGAGCAGAGCGTGTTTTTTGCCTGCATTGATAATGACCAAAAGCACATTAAATGAGCAGTTTTATCCAATAAATGCATCGATAATATCCAGATTTTTATATATTCAATTAAATTAACTTAAACGATTAGAACAGCAACAAATATTTAGTTGGACCCGAACTACAAAATGAAATTTAAAACAATTTTAAACTAGTTTTAAACTAATGGAGTTTTGAAATCAATTAATGCAAATTATCGAGATAACCGTGAAACCGTGATTATTTCTTAGACTATAATCGTACAACCAAAGTTTGTAATTGTTGCATCCCTAAATGTTATAAATATTTTATACAAATATGTATTTAATGTCTAACATTTTAAAATATCTCCTGTTTTTAAAAATGTCAAATGTAATTTGAGTGTCTTAACCTTCAAGTTTCATTGATTGACCAAAATGTTTAGTGATTTAATGCATCTATAAATTAAAGGGATAGTTCCCCCAAAATTAAAAAGGTACTCCCTATTTGCTCACTTTTAAGTCATACCGAACCTTTGAGTTTCCTCTTGTTGAAGGAACATGGTTTTTTTTTTTTTTTTTTTTTTTTAAAACAATAAATTTAAATGATAATTTCTGTATTGCGAGGACAAATGGAAATCTTGCATTATTGCTAGCGCATATAATTATCGACTTTTCATTCTTTCCATCCTTTAGGTTGGTTACACAAGTGCTCCGGGTCAGGGAGGCATTCTGGCCCAGAGAGAGTTCGACAGACGCTTTTCTCCACATTACGTAAGTGAATTAGCCTGCCAAATTTAAATAAAAAGGCTTTTAATGTTTATAATCTCCTGTTATTATAATTGTATAATTTTTATTTCTTTTCTAATAGCTGGACTGGGCAGCTTTTGGCGTCATGACTCTTCCCTCCATTGGCATTCCTCTGCTCCTCTGGTACTCTAGTAAGAGAAAATACGACTCTCCGAAGAGCAAAAAGAACTGAGTTTGCCATTTACTGGACAAAAAAAACAAAACAAAAACAGATCGGGGGTCATTACATGAATGCGTTGGTGGGAGAGGGGCGGTTGGCTTTAGTGGGTTGAGAATGTTGTTTCTGAATAAATTAATTACCCATATTGGGGTAAACGCTCAACAATTTAATCTGTTTTTAAGTGTTGTTGGTCTTCAGGCGGTTAATTTGAGGATCTGGCCTTTAAAGCTTAAAGTAGGATCATTGTCAAGCTGCTTTTGACATTAAAAGTGGCCATTCCGGTCGTGTTTGTCCTTCATTTTGTAATGAGTGCAAGATTCCGATGCTAAACAGAACTGTACAGCCCTTCATGATCAATGTGAGGCTTGTTTGTGGAAATAAAAGAGGGTTTTACAAAGATGCGTGTCTGAAATGTGCTTTTACCAGCGTGTCTGCTGTGTGCTGTTGTGATATTTCTCGTTTGATAAGCAGTGTGTTCTTGGTCTATTATGGACATCTCATTGATAACAATTATCATTTGAATTTATTCATATTAGGGTTGATAAAAATAGTTGGTAATTGTTAAATGTTTTAAGTCTTTTCTACTATGTGATGTTGTTTACATGTTAAGACCTTTTACCTAAAAAAAAAAAACAAATGTTACACACAGTGTTTGTTATGGATTGCAAAAACTTTAAAGCTCATTATCTCAAAATCATTCAGAACGCAGATAAAACCCTAATTCCAAGGTGATGAATTAGCTTAAATCTTATGTAATGATTATCATGCATGTACTAACAAATAATTAAGGTAGCCTTTTTCACACATGAACTCCTGTGAGTCATGTTGTAGTTAAAGTTAGTTCATGAGTAGAGCATGCATTAACTCATCATTAGTTCATATCAAAGTAATGTTTACTTTACATGTTAACACATCATTATTAATGTACTTTTATTGCAAAGTGTTACCTATGCATGTACAATTGTATATACAGGTTATATTTGAGTGTCATTTTTTTTTAAACTACATCACCTGAAAGCTGAATAAATAGGTTTTCCAATTGTCTGCATGTGAAAAAATATTTGGCAAAGATAACACTGTTTGAATATCTAGAATCTGCCTTTTAAGCTGTTTATATGAACTTCTTACCAATGTTTTAGAGCTTTAATCTATTTACAATAGAAAATTTACAAAATATATTACCTTCATTTTCATTTGATGTCATAAAAGGAAAATATACCCATATGGAGTAATATGACACTGGTTTTGTGGTCCTGTGTCACAAATGCATAATTTTGGTATGTGCTGTTGTCTGATATATATATATATATATATATATATATATATATATATATATATATATATATATATATATATATATATATATATATATATATATATATATAATCTCATATTATATATGAGATTATATATATATATATATATATATATATATATATATATATATATATATATATATATATATATATATATATATAATCTCATATTATATATGAGATCTATACAGTCTTGAGGTCAGCGTCTGGGGTTTAGGGGCTGCAGAGGTGGTCTAGATCTTTCTGGAATCTGTTCATAAATGGAGTTGGAGGAAGCATCCAGACGTGGCTGATCTGAATGATGAAAACCAGAGTACTGGGGCTGAGCCATCATTGGGGATACACCAAAACTCTGAGAGAGAGAGAGAGAACAAAAGTATTATTATTTTAGAACAGGTTAAATATGCTCTACAGAATTGAACACATTCAAATGTTTTATAGATATTTACCTGTGCTGTGATCTCCGGTCGCAAAGGGCCATGAGTAGATCTTGGAGGTGGTCTAAGAGGAAGACTAGGTCCGGGTCTGGGCACAGCGTTGCCTTCTTGAGCACCCTTGATGTTCACTTCCGAATATTCATGATTCTTTAGAAGGTTTACTGGGGGAAACATAAAAACAGCAAACAGCTTACTTCCACAATGTCTTACCTTAACATGAAGTCATTTAATTAGCAGACACTTTTGTCTAAAGCGACTTACAATTGAGGAGGCATTCAGCGATTTAACAAGAAGAGGCAATACACACAAGAAGTGCTAATTATACTAAGAACAGTTTGTGCTCAGAGAATCAGTAAGAAGGGACATTTTGTTTATTTTGTTTTTAGAGAAAAGATTGTTTCTACAGGTGGTTTGTCAAGCCCACTTACTTGTGTGAAGCTCACTTCAGTCATTTATTCGTTTTTCTTCGGCTTAGTCTCTATTTTAGAGGTTACCAGAATGCAATGAAACCGCTTACTATTTCAACATGTTTTATGCAGCGGATGCCCTTCCAACCACAACCTAGTACTGGGAAACATCCATACACACACACTCATACACTATGGACAATTTAATTTATTCAATTCACCTATAGTGCATGTGTTTGGAATGTGGGGAAACTGAAGCACTTGGAGGAAACCCAGGTGAACATAGAGAGAACATGCAAACTCCACACAGAAAATGCCAACTGGCACGAACCAGCAATCTTCTTGCTGTGAGGCAACAGTACTAACCACTGAGCCACCGGGCTGCCTGAGCTCACCTCATAAATGCATACATTTTTATTTATTTATTTATTTTTATTTATTTTACTTCCACTGCGTAAAACATATGCTGGATAAGTTGCGGTTCATTCCGCTGTGGTGACCCTAGATTAATAAAGGGACTAAGCTGAAAAGAAAATGAATGAATGAATGTTATTTTTTGAGATGTTAAGTGATCAGAAGAAATTGTGTGATAAAAAATGACATAGATAATAGAGTGTGTTCGCTACAGGTGGTTTGTCAAGCCTACTCACCTGTGCAAGGAACACCCAGAATTGCATAATGTTTTGAGGTAGTTGTGTGTTGTGGGGTAGAGAAGAGTTGATGGTTGGTTTTGTTCAGGGAGGTTCAGGTGATTGAGGTCTTACGCCCCATTCACACGAGGAGTCGGTGTCAACGCTTCCCATTCACTTTCAATAGGTGACGTCAAACGTTGCCGAACTGAATTGTAGGTCTGTCTGCACTGCTTCAGTGGCGTTGCTCGCTGCAGAACTTTTCAAGCACCAATGGAAGCGGCAGCCAATCAGATCACTTTATGCAAATACCCCAGCTTAGACAGTAACCGATTGCAGACTAATTTTATTGGCTGAAGCTGCCATGACGATCGCGTCAGAACTTCAGAGTTGCCCTCTGTCAAGCGTTGACACTGAAGCCTCGTGTGAATGCACGGTTACAGGTATAAGTTAAAGGAGTAGTTAATTCTAAAGTAAAACATTTCCTCACCATTTTGCCATTCAAACCTGAATCAAATATGACAGATTTTTGTCCCTCTCCCCCCCAAAAAACTCATTCATATAGATATAAAAAGGCTATATCCATGAGGAATCTATAACATTTTAATCTTTTGAGATGGTGAGAGTCTTTTAAAGAGACTCAATGACTTTATGTGATTAACAGATTACCACTGGGTTCCATTCAGAATGTCCCTCTGTAGGGATTGAGCATAGGGATGCACCTTTGAATTATGTGCAGTGTGTGACACCAAACAGCGACCCTGCTCAAAGGATGATGGCCCGAAGTGTCCATCAGTTGTATTTTCAAAATCTTTCATTCCAAAGGACCCTTTAAAGTGGCTAGTTTTAAGCACTTTGGTTTTGGATCAACACTTCAATATGGCGGCCATGATTTTGCATCCCTACTGAGAGCGATAGACTGTATCACATTTGGAACGCACTGTGTGTACTGCTCTTCACTGATCAGTAAAGGTAAACTGAAGCTTAACCACACCTGTGCTGCATTCCAGTCTAATTTTTTATGCCCTTCACTTGCTAACTTCCCTTCATCTTGTTTCCTCAGATGTACAACATGCATTACATCACACAATTATCCACTACTGGTGGAACATCTGAATGGGTTTAAATGGAATGCCCTATACCTTTGAGCACTTGGGAACTACAGTGTTGTTACGTCACAACCGTGTTGCGTTCTGGGACGCTGGAGTGGACATGAAGGCGACTCGCTCCCTCTGTCAAAATCAAGGGATCGAAGGTATGTCCATGTAAATTTCCCTCATTGATTTAAACAGGGGAAATACACTTTAAAATGGAGGAGGGGAACAAAGGAAAGGGGAGTTTGCAAGTGCGTGTCTAAAAGTGGAACAGAGCACAACCCAGCTTGTTGAAATTAAGCTAATTTCCTTGGTTCCAGGGAAAGTTCAGATGTTCCACATGATGCAATAATAAACCTCATTGGGTGTTGCACGAGGCTAAAATTGAATACGTTCAATGTATAATTATTGTTATCTTAAAGGCACAGTATGTATTTTCACCATTATAGGATGACGGCATTAGCACGTTGACACAGGGTCAGTGTCACTAGTTAAAATACTTATTCTTTAGATTTGAACATTCTTCAAAACATTTGCAAAAAATAACAACATATAGCAATATATATAACACTGCTCTAGAGTTTTTTGGGGGGGATATTTCAATGATAAAATCTTTCATAATGTGACTTTAAAGTGAAGAGTTTTACCTCTCAAGTGAAATCGAAAGTGAAAACATTCCATTGGATTTATTTTTGCATCTATTTATGAACATTTGTACATTTTAAGGTCGACAAACTTCAAGTGAAGGGGCCAAAAATATATTTACTTTGTTACAAACTAAATAATTATTAAGGTTTTGGAACCAAATGAGAATTTTCATTTTCAGGTGGGCTAATCCTAAAATGTATATCCTTTCAGTTGGTGCGTTGTTCCTTCTCATTCATTCATTTTCTTGTCGGCTTAGTCCCTTTATTTATCTGGGGTCGCCACAGCAGAATGAACCGCCAACTTATCCAGCAAGTTTTTACGCAGCGGATGCTCTTCCAGCCACAACCCATCTCTGGGAAACATCCACACACACATTCACACACACACACTACGGACAATTTAGCCTACCCAATTCACCTGTACCGCATGTCTTTGGGGGAAACCGGAGCACCCGGAGGAAACCCACACGAAGGCAGGGAGAACATACAAGCTCCACACAGAAACGCCAACTGAGCCGAGGTTCAAACCAGCGACCCAGCTGCCTTCTTGCTGTGAGGCGACAGCACTACCTACTGCGCCACTGCCTCGTCTTGCGTTGTTCGTTCTTTAAAATTCAATTCACAAATTCAAGTTAAAATAAGTTGTGGTACATTCTGATGCTTATTTTCTTTCAAATCTTTTCGGTAACCCTTATTTTTGATGGTCCATTTGAGTATTAGTAGACTGTCTGCTTAATATCTGTTGATACTGCTCCTTCAACAGACATTTAACTGACTTTAAGAAACTTTGCAAGTACATGTCAACTTACACTAACCCTAACCCCAACCCTCACCCCAACCTAGAAGTCTACTTCTAGTCTAATGAGAATTGGTTGGCATGTAGAAGCAATGAAACTTAAATTCAACAAACGGACCATCAAAATAAAGTGTGACCATGTTTTTTTTTTTTTTTTTTTTTTACCTGCATCTTCATTCGCTTGCCTTCTCCACCCCACAGCATAGCAGTCAATGTCCTCTGGGCGGCTGTGTGTGAACGGGGTCTCCTCATAGGTGTGCAGGGGCTCCAGTTGCCAGTATTTGGGGTCTGCTGTTGAGTCAAAGTTTGGGATGGATGGAGGGGTGAAAGCTGCCGTCGCTCCCTGTAGGTCAGGGTCGGTGCTTATGTTGGAGGTATTTTCTGATACTGCTTTTGGAAGTTTTTTAACTCTAGCATATGGGGCGTCCACAGTATGAGCTTGATCTCCAGTTAAATTAGGATTTGAGGGTCTTTCAGCAGGCTCAGCAGTGCCATTCTACATGGAGGCAAAAGAGTTTAGAGTTTGAAGTTACAAATAAAAATGTGAAGTCATCTTTATTTCTATAGCACTTTTACAATGTAGATTAAGTCTATGAAGATATACATAGATGAAGAAAAAAAAACATGACAATATTTCAGATTGTGGATGTATTGCAGTAACACCTAGGTATAAAAAGTCCCATGAAATTATAATAAAACAATTTAGGTGTTAGTTTCATTCTGTTTTTGGAGCTTCTTCTTATTTATTCTAAGCTAGTGTGCTCCAAAAATCAAATATAAAACATCCAAAGCTTGCAGTTTTTCACTTCCACATAATTCAATCAACGATTTTTTTTCTTGTCACTTCAGTTTCTCGTCAAATCTTGACCAATTAAATGCAGTCTAGTATCTGACATGCCTCGCCCCTTCAAGGCACTTTAATTGGCTTTTCACATAGATATATACACTAGATATCGCATAGGGACCCTGAGCATGCGTCAATAGAGCCGCCACATTGGTACAGTGCTCCCAGGACAATTGTCATTCAACCGCACTAGTCAAGACAGTGTTATTACGTGAAGATGCGGGACTTTAACGCTGTCTACGGGTTTAGTAACGAGCAAACAAAGAAAACAAAGCACAAAGGCAGAACATTTCATAGGTAAGATTAAGTTTTTTTACGTTTTTGTATGTTCTGTACTTTTGTGCTAAACAGATAATGTTATTAATGATAATACAATCTCTTACTGCATTCACCATAAGGCAAAGTAGCTCCAACTCGCACTAAAGACTCGGCTTATGCTAGTTTTGTTGAATAAAATCAGAAAACAATGCAAAAGAAATATGACAACGAGATGCTGCGGTGCCAGAAACTTGTTCTATTGTCGGCTAGTGAAGGAGTCGTTCATAATGGAGATTTATTCACAAACGAATCGCTCCCCCCGTCCGTCAGGGGTGTGTTTCAGGACACGGAATAGATCAAATTTAACAGGGAGAGCGGATAGTACAGTTCCGAACACACAAACACACGCTTTTTGTCAGGAATGCCAATGCGATCACTGATCCATCAATGTAGAAAAGTGATGTAAAATTATAATTTTCGTAATTAAAAAAAAAATAATAATAATTGCATGCTAACATCCAGGAAAACTCCTGATCATAGATATATGTGTATATCTCTGGCTTTGGATGTTCACAGTCCTCCACGGTACTTTGGTCCTGCATTCATTTCAAAGGAGCGCTACCCTGTTCCAAAACGGCGGCTCTACTGACGCATTCCTTCCTATAGACAACAACAGGGAAGCGACATCTAATGTATATATCTATGTGCTTTTCATTTGATGTGCTTGAGATCAACCACTCTCACTGGCAGAGCTGTGATAAAAACTAAACACTATTGGCTGTTTTTTTAAGGGAAGGAGTTACTCCATGGAGTTATTACCCTCTCATCTTTTTCAGTTGAGATTACGTCAAACATTGAATAAAAATACACATATCAAAGCACTTCACGGCACCTTTAAAGGAGTATTTTACCCAAAACATTTATTTAATCACTATTCATTTACCCTAAAGTGGTTCCAAACCTTTATAAATATCTTCTTTTTTTTGTTGAACACAAAGTATTTTGAAAAAAGCCGAAAATCTGTAAACATTGAGTTCCACAGGAAAACAAATATTGTGAAAGTCATAAGCTGTGTTTATTTCAGACATAAGCTTCACAGACATAAGAAATTCATCCAGATAAAGCTTGAAATCTGTATTTTTAAATAAACCAAGTGCTCTTGAAAACAAAAGCTTTTTGGTTTTATATTTATGGTACTAAAATATGCCGATTTTGTTTGATTCAGATGTTTAGAAGAGAAACTTAAGAAACAGCTGTCATTTCATTTTATTGGTGGTTTCAAATATGGTTTTAAAAACCTTTTGAAAAGGTACCACCCCAGTGACAGCTTGTGTACCTATATTTCTGAGAGTGCAAGTCTAAGTAAGTGTGATTAAAATGGTTGCCTCCTTGTTTTCTCTAGCTTGCAAAATGTGTATTTAATTGTGTTTTGTTACTTATAACCACTCCACGTAGCTTCTAGTGTATCTGGTTAACTCTTTATATTCTCATATCGTGTCTAAAACCATGTTGTCACTTTCTTTACAGATTTAAATGGGTTTGTGAGCTCGCAATACTCTGCAGTTTGTTGTTGCTATGGCCACCGTCAGCTGTGCCAACACATGTGCAGCAGTCAAGTTTCAAAAATTTACAGCTTTTGCTGCTGTGTGGATTAATACTGAATGTGTGTCATGGTTAAGAGTAGAGCAATATGCAGGTGTTTAACTGCATTGCTTTAATA
Organism: Danio rerio; assembly: GCF_052040795.2. Classification (NCBI taxonomy): domain Eukaryota; kingdom Metazoa; phylum Chordata; class Actinopteri; order Cypriniformes; family Danionidae; genus Danio; species Danio rerio. Next base: position 12,325,922 of record NC_141039.2, on the reverse strand, counting down.
CACTCCAGCATTGGACACATACTCTCTGCACTCTGGCTACTTTAAAATTATTGATAAGCCATGGTGGCCATTTTTTCTCTGTTTCGAGCTGAACGCAGTCAACTAATAACAACAGACTGGATCATCGGACCAATCAACACAGATTAGCATCGCACTAAGAAAGGGTTTGGGAACAAATAAATCGCTGAACAAATCATATGGCAGTCGTTGTGATAATTAGATAAAACGAAATGCAAATTACAAGACAATGAAAGTGTTTTTTGACCTTGCATGCATATCAGACTGTTCTTGGAGACCTCCAAAACCAAAATATGACCATTTATAATGCATAATAGGGGCTCTTTAAAACTGTAATCCTGAGTCTTTTTTTAAAAACGTCCTGAGTTGTCAGCGCGCAATAAATCTTAGGATGTTCGAGGCCTCGAAGGGTCCACCAGTTGTATCCTTCATTCTCTGGGAAACGAAGGATGCATTTGGAGGCTGCATTTGAAGTAGCCTTCAATTTTTTTTTCAAATGAGACAGTCGTCGATGACAGCACCCTTTGAATGCATCCTTCTGAGGATGCAGCCTCTGAAATGAGACACAGCTATTGATCGCACATTTTCAGCATTTTTCAGAATATCTACTTTTGTATTCAACAGAAGACACTAATAGAGGTTTGAAATGAGTGTAAATAAATTATGACTATTCATTTTTGGGTGAACTATCCCTTTAATACATGGATGTATTTCATTATGTAAAAAAATATGACTGAAAGATCTACCTAAAATATCTTTAATGTTTTATTATCTTTTGAAATGTCAAATAAGAATGGGGTTTATGCACAAAGACTTTTAATTTCAGTCAGCCAGCCCCAGGGCTTACGGTGTATTGTCATCCCATACAAAATCGCCACGTTTAAGATCTGATTTCTTTAAAAATCAGGGATCTTCATTGCCTGGCTGGGATACAATATAAAGTGGATATCAGACCAAACAAGAAGCACTGCATTAAATTCTGTTTTTCCGTATCATGTCATTAAATTAATTTTACCCCAGTATTTTAAATGGAGTTTTGGCGCTGACCTGTTGCTAAAGACGCCACCTGGGTTTAAACGGTTGTTTGTCTCTTTTGTGCTTTAACAGCCAAATCGATGCTTAAGTCTATTTACCAAAATATGTTTAAAATACATCACAACTTAGATACTGTAAAAGGAACATTATGGAAAATATTTTTATAATTATTGAAAATAGTTACATAAACCCTTCACCGGAAGTTCATCACTGGCTGAAAAACACTAGCTGTGCACATATCCCATTGTGAGAGAAAAAGTTTAATGTAATGACTCACTTCCAGGACAGGAGGCGCTGTTTCAGCTACACACTTGCACTCTGGCAGTGAGAGAGTCTTTTTCAGTGGCTTTCTTATTGCTGCATACTGCACAGTCTCTCCTGTAGCAGATGTGATCTGATTGGGTGGGTTTGTGGGTAATTGATTTAAAACGGCTGGACCAATGGCTAAGGGCAGTTTGGTCTTCTCCTCTTGATCTGTTGCTTTCCCATTTACCTCTGTTTCCTTGTTCCTCAATCTCTCAATCTCTTCAATGCCCACATAAGGCTAGATATCAAGAAAAAAAAAACATAAAATATAAGTGAAAAGTACTGTATATAATTATGTACATTTGTGAATTTTAGTCAGATTTCCAGTACTAGGGCATCCGCTGATTAAACGTATGCCAGAATAGTTAACGGTTCATTCTGCTGTGGTGACTCCTTATAAATAAGGGATTATTTATCGAAGAAAACTGAACGAATGAATGAATTTTCGTGAGAGGAAAAAAGTGTTCACCTGCGTACAAGGCACAGTCAACAACTCATTAAAGGGCCCCACAGGATTTTGGGTGTAGTAGCTGATCAGGTTCTCCAGGCTTTTATGATGGCTGCTTTCTCCAGCAATTAGATACACACTACCAAATGCTCCACTCTCCTCCTCTTCAATGATGAAATGACGACACCGGTCCTCACCTCTGAGGATTTGTAATGCATTTGTTATTTAAAGAATGAGTGAGACAAGAGATGGTACAGATATAGATACTATTTAAAAAGACACCAACGTATAGTTTACCACAATGCATAGCCAAACTATCTAATGTAGTTGTATTTTAAAATAAGTGCCAAGCCATATTTTCCCATGAAATTTGCATGAAGTAAAAAAAAAAGAAACAGATGACACTTGATGTGATCAATTTTATTTATTGGTATAAATGGGGTTGTTTACACTTCAAATATACTGTGTATTTCTATAGATAATGCCTATTTGAACTTTTGATCATTTTTAAGATGTGAGCTCAAGGACAACAACAGCAGTTCAGCATTCATGAATTTGTCTTACCTTAGACACTTCTACTAGAATCTACAGCTGACTTTAATGTATGCCTACAGTGGTTAAACATGGCATTTAGTTAATTTTGGGTATATCTATCCATAGATTTTTAATCGATTTTGTGTTGTAGAACAAAAAATAAAGTGGCAGAAGGCAAAAAATATATATATAATATTAATTTGAATGTCTAGCATTTTTATAGTTGCTCTTATCATAGCTGCTACAGTTTATGAAATGATATTGATAATTATACATATAATAATATTGTTTTTATTATAAAAAGTAGTATTATATTTTTTAGACTCATTTTGTTAGCAGCATGTTGCACTATAAATATATGCAAAATAGGTCACTGAATAACTTGTTCTGATCTGAAACAACTGATTTGTTTAAAAAAAATGCTCATTCATTCAGAAAAACAGTTGGTCTAAATTTTGTTCAAGAATATTTTTATTGAACAAAACTGTACATCTGTCATAATAATCAAAAGGTAAGCTGCTTTAACTTTAACAACACTCGAAAAAATGATATTAAGGACTATAAAGATTAATTAATCAATCTAATTCTATAAAAAAACTATAATGACAGACTGAATGAGGATTTGTTTTACGTGAATTAACAGTAAACACTTTGACAACCAATCAGAATCCACTCTGCTTTAAAGAGTGCAAATATTTAAAGTGGTAGGCGACAAAACTGTCGTAGACTGCTTATAGTTATCAAAGCTTTATTGAGTGATAGTGTGGATGCTATATATATATATATATATATATATATATATATATATATATATATATATATATATTTATATATATATATATACAGTGATTGTTATAATTATAGTTAGCTCTAGCTAGTTTTTAGTATCCAAAATTCTTTTCAGGTCGCTGTTTTAATGAAAGTACCTGTAAGACAGCACAAAGCCGATTTTTGACTCGCTGAGTCTCAACAGGAAACACCCTAGTGGTTTATCCTGTAGCAGCTGTTCCGCTTCCCTGAGTGAGACAGATAAACACAGGTTATGTGAACATGTAAACCATATTTGTTTTTGACACCATTTAACATCTGTGTGCATGCAACTTTGCTTGTGCACCTATTTTTCTTTCTTTTTTTTTTTTTTGCAAAATTATTTAGATGTGGCTGTAACCTGCGTGTAGCGAAACCATGGAGCCAACAGGGCAGAGGTTGTCCGGGTGTTTGCAGTCGAGGCAGCTGCGTTCTTTCAAACCACAGCAAAGTATTCGCACGCAGACATGGAGACAGAGCCTCCAGGGGCCTCGGGGGACCCAAAACCAGTGCAGGATCTATTCGCTTTACCGCCGTCTTAAACAGAAACAGTACAATGGCATATAAGGAACACTTATATAAAAAATAGTTTTATGCAATCATAAAATATATATTTGACAGATTTTTAGAACAAAAAGATAGAACGTTGAAGTATTTCATAATATACCTACTTTCTTTGGAGATGTGAGCTGCAGGACAAGCATTCATGAATTGGCCTTATACCTCAGACACTTCTTCTGGATTCTACAGTTGACTTTAATGTATGTCTCTATAGTAGAGATGTAGTTCAGATTCTAGCCCCATTGGACTCTTACAGGGGTGCCCAAACTCGAACCAGCTAATCAAGCTCTTTCTGAGTATACTAAAACTTCCAGGCAGGTGTATTGACGGAAGCTGGAGCTAAACAATGCAGGACACCGGCCCTCCAGGACTGAGTTTGCACACCCCTGCTCTAGTATGTGTTGTATTATGTTTTCTGAGTTCAAACAAGCTATCAGATTCCAAAATAGAACAACAAATGGTAAAGTCCGATACAGAACCAGTGTGCTGTGATACTACTGTTAATTCCCATGCCAAATCTCATGAAAAATTTTGATTTAAAAGTAATTAATTCTGACTAAAAAGTAGTAAAAATCAAATATTAAGATTTTCTCAATTCAAATGAGTACAGGTTTGGACCCAGCAATATTCATTCATTCATTCATTCATTTTCTTGTCGGCTTAGTCCCTTTATTAATCCGAGGTCGCTACAGCGGAATGAACCGCCAACTTATCCAGCAAGTTTTTACGCAGCGGATGCCCTTCCAGCCGCAACCCATGTCTGGGAATCATCCACACACATTCACACACACACACACACACTCATACACTACGGACAATTTAGCCTACCCAATTCACCTGTACTGCATGTCTTTGGACTGTGGGGGAAACCGGAGCACACAGAGGAAACCCACGCGAAGGCAGGGAGAACATGCAAACTCCACACAGAAACGCCAACTGAGCCGAGGTTCGAACCAGCGATCTTCTTGCTGTGAGGCGACAGCACTACCTACTTTGCCACTGCCTCGCCCCACCCATCAATATTAACAACTTAAAAGTGAATAAAGGGGGGAACAAACTGTTTTGTTTTGTTTTTATTAAAGATTATGTTTAATTAAATATAGTACATGTACCTCCAATTTCTTTGTAATAAAATGTAGAATTTGTCAACCATTTTTGAGTTAAAATCATTTCTACAACCCCATTTATTTCCGTTTCCATGCTGTTTAAATCTAAGCTACACAAATGCCCTTATTTGAAATTAGGCCTTGGCATTCCTAAAGGTGATTATATTTTAGATTATATAAATTATTAATTTATCAACAAATTACAGCAAAACAGATGAAGAACTCAAATGTAGAGTTTAAAACTGTCTGTGACAATTCTGTTATTAAAAAGGAAGTTGCTCAGTGTTAACTTCTTGTTTATGTACAATGACTATTTTTAAATCCAATACAATGACACTCTAAAGACCTACTCACTTCAGTGATGATAACTATAAAGTTTACATAATCATTATAATATTATATGATGCTATGATAAAGAGGATCACATTTTTTCAAATCACTTTCAGAATGATTTGTTTTCCAGCTGATGAAAAACAAAAACAACCAATCACAGTCCATTCTGCTTTGAAATGGCTAATAATCTCAAATTTATATCATTTACAAAAAGGCTTGGATATATTTTTGAAATGTGCACATTATATTTGCAAGACCGATCGCTCTGTTTTTTTGTAGGTGAACTGACCAACTTCCTATTTCTTTGCTTCAAACAACTCTTCAGAGAAAGTAATAGAACCGCTGACAGAAGTGATTATGTCTTGAGGATGTGATATCATAGACGTATTTAGTCTTTGAGTACATTTGAAGGCTTTTTAAAACCTCAAATGCATATATACAGTTGAAGTCAGAATTATTAGCCCCCCTTTAAATTTTGTTTTCTTTTTTAAATGTTTCCCAAAAGATGTTTAACAGAGCAAGGAAATTTACACAGTGTGTCTGATAATATTTTTTCTTCAGAAGAAAGTCTTATTTGTTTTATTTCGGCAATAATATTACTGAAATTAATTTAAAAACTTAATAAATATAAATTTACACACATTTAAATACACTAGTCAATAAATAGACGCATTGATGGGCAACAAATCTGGGAAATCTGCGGATTTCTGCAAGCACAGACTCTGAGTGGGCCTAATCATAGCCCAAAAATTAATACATCCAAATTATGTTAAAGAAAAACATTCTATTCTAAGTCTATTTTATGACAGATTTACCTCATTTTCCTTCTGCTGGCCCTGGTTTAATTGATCAGCCTCTTGCTGTGTTGTGGGACGACCCTTAATGCTCCGCCGGGGTTTTACTGGAGGTTTTTTGGGAGTGAGATGATTTTCTGTAGCTACAGATGGACGGGGTTTTGGGACTGGATGGTGGATAGCAAAGTCACCCAGTCTCTCTTCTCTCTGTTGGAATTCAGCATCTGTACAGTAGACATAGGCCGGTATAAGATTCTGACTGTATGACAAACTTGGATAAAAATATCACGGTTTCACAATATGGTATTACTGCTTTAAAATCTGTTGTTTTTAAATGTCTGGGTAAAAAACAACAAAGGTTTTTTCCCGTTGAACAAGGTATATTTTATTTTAACATTTTAAATATTTTGTAACAATAAATATGTCAGGCTAAATAATTAATATACAGTTGAAGTCAGAATTATAAGCCCCCGCTTTCAATTTTTTTTCTCTTTTTTGAAAATTTCCCAAATGATGTTTAACAGAGCAAGGACATTTTCACAGTATGTCTGATAATATTTTTTATTCTGAAGAAAGTCTTATTTGTTTTAGTCCGGCTAGAATAAAAGCAATTAAAAATAAATAAATAAATTTAAGGTCAAAATTATTAGCCCCTTTAAGCTATATATTTTTTTCGATAGTCTACAGAACAAACCATCGTTATACAGTAACTTGCCTAATTACCCTAACTTGCCTAGTTAACCTTATTAACCTAGTTAAGCCATTAAATGTCACTTTAAGCTGTATAGAAGTGTCTTAAAAAATTCAAGTGAAATATTATTTACTGTCATCATGACAAAGATAAAATCAATCAGTTATTAGAAATGAGTTATTAGAACTATTATGTTTAGAAATGTGTTGAAAAAAATCTTCTCTCTGTTAATAAGAAATTAGGGGAAAAAACAGAGAGGCTAATAATTCAGGGGGGCTAATAATTCTGACTTCAACTGTAAGTCATTGACTATCTTGCTGTCTTCATTAGTTTCAAAAACACAGATTTCTTTACAACTTAAGAAGGTATCTTTGGATATCTTACTTTTCTTTGTTATAAAGTAAGTAACTGCACTGTTCAAGTAGCATGCTTGTATGGTGGTTTTAAGCAACTTGTTTCTCAAATGTTTCCTGAATCATGGATTGACCAGTAGCTTTTGATGTGGAGGGTTCTTATCTGCTGGAGATACTGTTTCCCTAAAAAATCTCATAAAATAAAATAGTCGTAAAAAACACCTAAAAAAATTTACAAATACCCGAGGAATGGTATAACAGAAAATTTTAACAGTTTTAAAACCTTGATTTTCAAAACCACAGTAAACCTTAAAACCCGTTATCATCCCATGCCTACTGTGCAGCAATGCAAATAATCCTTTATGTACGAGACTTTATTGTTAAACCAGATGGTTTTGTGAAAAACTCATTAACAGCAAAATAAAAGTAAAAAGAAACTGAATTTGATGTTATTTTTCTTTATTATTATTACTATTATTATCATTATTATTATAATTATTATTATTATTATTATTATAACCTTTATTTTACCAGGAAAGACACATCAAGATTAAAAATCTCTTTTACAAATGCATCCTGGCCAAGATTAGGCAGTATACATGTCACATAGGTCTAATAGACAACAAACAAAACACAATTGACAGTTAACATGAATCACTCTGACAAACTATTCAAGCATCTATATATACAAGCCTGTGTTTGAATTTCACAAATCATACTCTTTTAAAAAAACATTTAGTAAAATCAATTCTTTAAACTGCAGCTTTGTTTGTAGATTATTCCATGCAAAAAGTGCTGCATATTTAAAAGCCTTTTTCCCCCATCTCAGTCCGCAATTTAAGAAAAGACAGTACATAAATATCCTGTGACCGAAGGCCATAGCTAAGGACAGGTTTTTAAAAAATGTAATTCTGTAGATTTGATGGGAGTAAAACCAGATAGATTAGTAAACAAAGATACGCCAATGCTTGAGCCTATGAATGGACCAATCAGACTAACCTAGAACACACAATGATGAGTAAGGCATTTAAAACTAGTTATAAATCTTAGTGCACCATGGTAAACAGCATGCAGACTCTGAGACAAAGCATGCACATGAATAAAATCACCGTCGTTCAATATCCACATAAATGTTGCATCAACCTGTTTCTATTTAGCATCAAAACAAAGGCCGTTCTTAATTATAAAATAGAAGCCTAAAATCACTTTTAATTTTTTCACCAATTTGTTTCTTAAGATTCTTATAGGCCTACTGTTGAAGACACACACAAAAAACCATATACACAATAGTTTTATCAAATAATTTCCAATACTTTTTCCATGGCGACAGCACATGATATTTTACAAGATACCAGTTTTAAGCTTATATTGTGATTAAAATGCTTATTGGGTAATTCTAAAACTAGTTAAACAAAAAGTGGTTTATTCTGTAACCAATCTGGGGGGTAATGTATATCTTAAGGAAGTTAATAATATTGACAATGCATTTATTTAAATATTTTATTATTATTCCAGCCAAACTAAAATATTATTTTTTTATCCAGAGGAAGAATAATAAGGAAATAAATTTTAAAAAAAGAAATACTGTGAACATATTCATTGCTCTGTTAAACCACTTATTTGAAATAGAATGGATTATGCTAACAGTTGTTTTCAACTGTGACGCTTCCTGCCTTTGAGCCGATGTTAATTTCCTTTTTAAAGTAGGCTATTTTTATTCCAACTCAATCAAACAGACAGTGAGACTTTATCTGGGTGTAGTATAGGCCTATAACATATCTAAATATCGAATGCCAAACACAGTGAGGCTCAGAACGGAAATATCACGTTCTTTATTAGACACCCAGTGACACGAGCAACAAACACAAACTTCAAAACATTCCAGTCAACGGCAAATTCCCCTGTAGCTATACCGCCAAAGATTATGTGATGTAGCCTAGTTAGAGACAGTTCATTTGTTTTTGAGAATTATTCAATATGATAAAAGAATATTATGTACATTAGTATTTTCGTTTTGTGCAGCAAATGTTTTACCTTTTATAGCAAACTTAAAAGACCTTCACAAAATAACTAATACATAAAATGTGTAATTAAGACAAAATAACAATTGCATCTGATATCAAAATAAATATGGACATTTTATAGCTTAAAAACATTTGCATTTGTTGTATATCTTCAGATGAAGCAAGTAAACAACGTCCTGAAACCGCCAGAAATGCGTTTTGTTACTTCAACACGACAACACTGTAAATTTCTGCAAGCAAAAAATGATTAGGGCGGTTCAGAAGCTGGTTATAGATAACTGACCTTTAATCTTCTGGTAGTCAAAGTCCATGGTCAATTGCAGGATGTGAATTGCTGCCTCTTTCTATCAGATCTTGTGTGTTTCTGCCTCATCCTGTTTAAACGCGTGTGTTGCAGAAAAAGAGAGCGGCAAAGGAAAAGGTCACAGGCAAACAACCAATAGTAAACTGCCAGAGATTGTGTGTAGTAGATTTCGTTCATTCTGAACATAGATGAGGATGTTTTTTTAGTACAACCTGCATATTTCTGTCCCTCAAATGATCCAAAACTCTTCAGAATGGTTATAATCTGTAAATAATTCCGCATATTTAGTTGTTTACTTTTTTATATCAGTCTCTGAAATGTGAGCTTTCTTGACACGTGAGAACCAATAAGTTTCATTCACTGAAAAAAATAATGTCTGCAAAATTGTTGCAAACAATTTATGTTGAATTTAAACAAACAAATTAAATTTAGTAATGTTCAGCTTAATTTGTTTGTTTAAATTCAGCCCAAATAAATTTACGATGACTTAACCTAAAAAAAAAATGCAAATCCAAGGAATAAACTTTGAATATTTTTTTCTCAGTGTTCCTTTATGTCAACCATGAGCTTAAAGCAGAAGCTTGAACTTCTGTTTACAGAATTTCAAATTGGTGTGAACGAATAATTAAGTCTTATGTATTAACATTTATACAGGGCAAAATATTTATCCTTTATTTATACTTTCAATCTAGATATTCTTCTTGACATAAGTACTGATCAAAACTTTTTGGATTTTTGATATTTCAATCACCACTTTTTATTAATGTTACTGATTTATAATACAAAAAGACAATATTTTTCACATAATAAATTCCATGCAGATTATTGCATCATTGAATATTGGAACCAATGCTAATTTAAATTCATTCATACACTGTAAAAAATACTGGTTACCTTTTTTTTTTAAAAGATGAATCAACTTGGCCTTATGAGTCCATGTAACTTATATAATTTTAACCTGATTTAAAACAGCTTGCGTAGCTTAGAAAATTAAGTTAGAACATGATTTACCAAGTTTAATTAGTTGCATTGAAATAAAAAAAATGTGCCATGATTAATTGATCATATAATTTATTTACAGTCTATAATATTTTTGTGCAGTTTTAATTGAAAACTAAGAAAAAAACTACAAATTGTGCTATCATGGCCTTAAAATCACCAAAATCAACATAGATCACTTGCGCACTTGATATTAAAAACTGAAGTTCCTCCTAAAATAATACTACTCTGTTAATGCAATGTTTATTCATAGATTAGTAAAGATTCTTTTAGGTTGAATAATACCTGTTGATAATGAGGTCCAACAGCATATTTCCCTCAAATTGTAAACCTATATCTATGTGGATATGTTTTTACATCTGTGTTTCTGTTTTTAGTTGAATCAAAATTAGTGTGCTGTAAGGATGACAGAGAGAGAGAGAGAGAGAGAGAGAGAGAGAGAGAGAGAGAGAGAGAGAGAGAGGCAGTTGAGTCATGTGACTTGTTCACCACACAGGATGAGAAAACGACCGCACTGAACAAGAAAGAAGAAAGAGAAGGATGACAAAAGAATGTACACATAATAAGAGTAGACACAGCATCTAACGCCCTCACGCTCTACATTTGACAGAAATGTAAAGGAACTAATTTCTATACATTGTATTAGGATTCAAAATGAAATTCATTCTTGATTTTATTCCTATTTTATTTATAAGCTTTATATATATATATATATATATATATATATATATATATATATATATATATATATATATATATATATATATATATATATATATATATATATATACATATATATATATATCTATATATATATATATATATATATATATATATATATATATATATATATATATATATATTATTGTTATTATCATCTTCATTATTATTAATAATAATAATTCTTTCATTCATTTTTTTCAGCTTAGTCCCTTTATTAAACTGGGATTGCCACAGTGGAATGAACCGCCAACTTATCCAGCATAGGTTTTACGCAGCGGATGCCCTTCCAGTTGCAACCCATCTCTGGGTAACATCCATACACTCTCATACACTACGGACAATTTAGCCTACCCAATTCACCTATACCACATGTCTTTGGACTGTGGGGGAAACCGAAGCACCCAGATTAACCCAGAATAATAATAATAACAATAAATAATAATTTATAATAATAATATTTTAGCTGTCATAAATCTTTAGTTAATCTAAAAATATTCCTTAAATTAATTGCCATTTAACAATCTTCCAATTTTGTATTTTGTTTTGTTTAGTATTTTTTTTTACTATTTTATTTTATTTCCTTTCTAATTATTGCTAACAAGATGAGTGACAGAACATGTCCACTAGATGGCGCAAATACATTATTATTGAAAGAAAAAGATTCGGCACGAGACAGGCATGTAAATAACCTTTTACTCACGCACACGACAAGCCAAAATAACCGCCACACACAAACCTGTATACAACGACTTATTTAATACGACGGTCATGCACATTACTCATTATTTCAATGCAAATCTTCCAAATTCATTCAAAACGTTTTTTACAGAAATGCTTTGGTTAAATAAGAACAGCTGTCCTGCCATTTCATATATAAGTAGTCCACTCGAATTCTTTGCCTGCACCTCAACCAGTGCTCCAGTAATTGTCTTGACTTTCTGCTGCTCAAATGCACAAATGAATCTCTTTTTTCTGCTGCAGAAATGAATCATTGCAGTCTCACTCTGTCAACCGTGAATTCCAGAGGTTTTATGGAGCTGAAGAGAGAGAGAGGCTACCTATGATCTATCCACCCCCGTTTCTCAGATGAGGTGTGCTGTGGCAAGCAGTCTTTACACTGACTTCTAAAAACTAAATGTTGACACGATGTATTCTTAGCCTATTAGATATTCAATGCCAAGAAATATAGGTTATTGTTGATTTTTACTAAATATTATTATTAGTATTAATAATAATGTAGTAGTATATTTATATTACGGTAGGCTAGAATTTGCTATAGCTTAACTTAAAATGGTAACCCTTTACAATAACAATAAATTAATGATGTACTAACATGTAAACTAAACATTACTTTGTTACGAACTAATGATAAGTCAATGCATGCAGTAATCATGAACTTTAACTACAACAAGAGTCACGTGAGTTCATGTCTGAATAACGACTACCTTAATTACTTGTTAGTACATGCTAATACCACATTATGCGCAGTTTAACCATCATGAACTCATAATACATTAATGTATAATTATAGCATGACTTTACTTGAAGGGGACATCATCGTTAACTCATTCTTAAAGGTCCAGTGATCCGCAACAAATGCTAACTAGCATAAATCTCTGAAACATAGTCCCACCCCTGCCGTTCACGCCTCTTGAAATACAAGCCTGTGCACCTTAAACATGACAGCAGAACCCTCACTTAGCGACTAGTGCTTGGCCGGCAGCATACAGGAATTACACTTATTACTAAGCCATACGTACATGCTATTTCAGAGTGAATATTGAGAGTAGCATGGTAAGTATTAAGAGAGCGTCACAGGTTGAACCAATGAACCAATGTGATGTGTATATAAAAGCAACTTCACCTCAGTAAAGCAGGCTAGGCGGAATAGCGCTATTTACTGATGTTTTGTTGCTAAACTAAATATAAATCTACATTATCGATGCTGTAAAGCAGGGTTGGGCAAACTTGATCCTGGCGGGCTGGTGTCTGCATAGTTTTGCTGCAACCCTGATCGAACACACCTGCCTGTAGCTTTAAAAAACAAGATTTCTTTACATTACCCAACTGTTTCTCTTTATAGGCAATTGCAGTTGAGTTATCAGCTATTCACGTCCATCTTCTGAAACCAATTCCAGTACATACTAGTAATTACTTCAACTTATTATTGTATTGTAACTTTTTACTATGTAATTTGTTCAGGCTGTACTAATTTTTTAGCTATTAAACAAAACCACCTGTTTATAGACAGTTTCTATAAACCAAATGCATGATTGACATTTGATTGACATTTGATCCAAATGCATGATTGACTAATCATTATTTAATTGTAATTCCTATATATGTTGTGTATATTAAAATCCTCCTTTGATATAATTAAAAAACATTTAAAAATCTGGATTATAGCGAATCAGACGTGTCATTATTCCGATTAGATTGAAATTAGCATGTTTTCATTTGTGCTTACATCTTAATGATCTGTTGTTTAAATGTGTCTCAACTATTTTTTTATCTCTATTACAAAATGTTGGTGTTTTAGTTTAACTAGTAAATATTCTTTTTAAAAATCTAAATAACCATGTCTGTTTTAGTACTTTTTAACTATGTTTGATTGGTTGTATAATTCTTGTATTGTTTTTTTAGGTTGTTCAGGGACAACAAATCAAAAATAGCCTTCGGGCTAACTCTGGTGCATTGGCAGAAATGCTAATAATTGTACACTGTCCCTGCCAAATAAACAAATAAATAAAATAAAATAAAATAAAGTTTCTAAAATGATTAGACTAGTATCTATCTATCTATCTATCTATCTATCTATCTATCTATCTATCTATCTATCTATCTATCTATCTATCTATCTATCTATCTATCTATCTATCTATCTATCTATCTATCTATCTATCTATCTATCTATCATCTATCTATCTATCTATCTATCTATCTATCTATCTGCCTGCCTGCCTGCCTGCCTGCCTGCCTGCCTGTCTGTCTGTCTGTCTGTCTAGCAGCATATATATATATATATATATATATATATATATATATATATATATATATATATATATATATATATATATATAATCAATTCCATAAATAACTTTTACTATACCCAGAACATTTTCATTAAACAAAGATTGTTAGATGACTAAAATGTTCTCCACGCACACTAAAAAATAAATGGTTCTTGGAACTGTTGACTCAAAGGTTATTTGGGAAACACCAATCATTCTTCTATTTACAATAAGATAATATTTACCAACATGAACAAACTATAAATTTATGCAATTAATCATCTTTATTAACATTAATAAAAATAAAACTGTTCATTGATAGTTCATATGATCTCACATTGCATGAAAAATGTTAACAGCTTTGATTAATAAATGTTGTACACATTGTTTAACATTGATGAAACCCAGTTGTAAAGTTTGCCTAGTATCACTGGGAAACCCCTCTTTTGTAACTCTTAAGAGTTTATTTTTAAGAAAAACTGATGACATATAAACAAATAAATCATTATTATTATTGTTTGATTGTTTACAATAAAATAAAATAAAATAAAATAAAATAAAATAAAATAAAATAAAATAAAATGAAATAAAATAAAATAAAATAAAATAAAATAAAATAAAATGAGCAGCACATCATCAGATCAGTAATAATAAAAAGCAGTAGGCAGGTTTTTAGATGTGTAGTAGTGGGATGGTGTTAAATCGGCTTGCCACACAGGGCACTGCACTACATGGTCAACAGCAGCGTTTCCTCATTTGAGTACGAGCGTCCGCAGCGAGCGGAGCTTCGGAGGAAACACCGACCGCAGATCAGACACGACGCGGCTTCATGACAGATCTATGCCAGGTATGTTACGTCACTCAAATTAACCGATTATTCAGTTTGTAGAGGGTTTGATAAGAAATAGACTGTCCTGTGTGAAAGCAAATAAACATGAATGTTGAACATGTCGCAGTGAATAACAGAAGTTATAGTGCTAAACCAAGGGTGTGTGGGTTATTTAATGTATTCTCACTGGTCGTGACAGACTACGTAGGTGCACGAGAGATTCACTCACAGCGGAATATTGAACAGACACGACGCGCGAGAATGAGACACGAACAAGTTTCCACACGCAGGTTTCGGTCTTTTTCTGCTCAGAGTTTACAGACGTATGTCGTGGTTAAACGTGTAAATTTTGCGTTGTTTTCTGGCTTTCCGTGTGGAAATTGTGTTTTTTTTTTGGTGTTCTCACACCAAGGCAGCATGACGAACAAGGTAAGAAGAGTTGCGACATTCACTTTCTCTCATTCTCATTCGCTATCAGCATTAGTTAAAATCCTTCTGCTTCAGTTTGAAACCATGCCATTTAAAAACTTGGTAACTTAGTTTTAAAACTAGTTTTCTGTCACTCATTTTATGTAGGCATAGACAGCATGTATAACATATGAACATATGAGAAAAGCACATCGTCCCAAACCAAGTTGAGATATTTTGGTGGTTATCTGGATCTAAGTTAAAAGGGTGAAGGGTCTGTCAGGAAACCACCCAGACCCTGAGGGAAAACAAGACCTGATTTTCCTCTGCATTTTTTGTTAAAAGACAAGAAAAGTTTATTTTGTTCCAACAACTTTGTTCCAATAATGCTGATTGCATTGCATGTTTAATCCTGTTATTATATCTTTTCCAAAAATCTGTGTACCAGATTTAACATGGCTCAAACAGCATTCACAGTATCTGCATCAGGTTGCACATATTCAGATTGTTGCTTAAATGAGATTTTAGACACTATGAGATTATTAAATTCATTAAAAAACAATAAAATCAAGAAATCTTGACAGTGGATTGGTTTACTTGTTAGCTAATAATTCTTTAATGAATTAAATTTACAAAAGTGTTTTATATGCAAAGAAAGCATATTGCGATTAGTGTCTGCTTTAATATTTTGATTTATCATATAATTGAATATTTTAATATTTTATGACAAGATATAAAAGTGAAAATATGGGAGAAACATTGCTCCATGATGCGCAACACATGTATGTGAAAATAAAACAGCTTATCTATTACTTATATACAATTGAAGACAAAATTATTAGCCCTCTTGTAAATTTGTCATTCTTTTATTTTATATTTCTCACATGCTGTTTAACAGAGATAAAAAAAAAACTCATTTTAAAATAGTTAATAGTTTTAATAATAACAGTTTTAATAACTAATTTCAATTGTATTTGCCGTGATGAATGTACATAATGTATTACTATATATACAGTTGAAGTCTATTATTAGCCCCCCTTTGATTTTTTTTTTTTTTTTTAAATGTTTCCCAAATTATGTTTAACAGAGCAAAGAAATTTTCACAGTATGTCTGATAATATTTTTTCTTCTGGAGAAAGTCTATTTGTTTTATTTTGGCCTGAATAAAAGCAGTTTTTATTTTTTTAAGCACCATTTTAATGTCAAAACTATTAACCCCTTTAAGCTATATATTTTTAGATAGTCTACAGAACAAACCATAGTTATACAGTAACTTGCCTAATTACCCTAACCTGCCTAGTTAACCTAATTAACCTAGTTAAACCTTTAAATGTCACTTTAAGCTGTATAGACATGTGTTGAAAGAGATCTTGTCGAATATTACTTACTGTCATCATGGCAAAGATAAAATAAATCAGTTATTAGAAATGAGTTATTAGAACAATTATGTTGAAAAAATTTCTCAGTTAAATGGAAATTGGGGGAAAAAAATAAACAAAGGGGCTAATAATGCAGGGGGATGAGTTGTCATCTTAAAGTCCAGTTTAAAGGGTTAACTTAGTTAGGGTTACTAGGCAAATTATTGGACAACAATTGTTTGTTCTGTTGTCAATTAAATTAATTTTCTTTATTCCAAACACTACGTCCAATTGTACAAAAGACAGACAAAACAATACAAACCACACAAAATACCCTAAAAAGACAGTTTTGCCTATATTTCATCAAAGGTGACTGAAACGCACTTCAGTAGGCCTAGAATTTATCAACAACATCAAAATTTTATTTTGAGAATTCTCCAATCGACAGACAAACTTATAGATCAAAATTCTCATCAAAGCAAAAAATGATCAAACTCTTAACTCAAAAAGTAATTCACTTGCACAACACCATCTCTGTTTTTAAAGAAGAATCCTCATACAGTCATTGTATGCATCCTGCAGCTCTCTTTTTTAAAATTATACCAAAAAGAAGCTGTGTATAAAGAACTGCAATAAGTTCAAAAGAGGTTTACCTTAACCTGCTCCGGACACAAATAAAACTTTCTCACCAGCATATTTGCTTGAGCATATAACTCTCAATGTTCCCTGTACATATCATTATCATCACTCATGTCTTCAGATTAATCAAATTAAATTCAATTAAAAAACAATGCTGCACTGAATGCCAATATAGTTTGTTTCATGTGCAAATTATGATTAAAAATGTAGTCTTATCAGTTTAAATTTAGCAAGACACTATATTACCATTGACATATTCGTATGATCTACTGCTGTGATGTCAATAATATTATCTAATTCTGTTACTTTTTTCTGGAATGTGTAGAGGATATTTTCCTTGTTCCCTTCTTTGCAGTATTTCCTCTTGTTTACCATGTTATTGCAGGGGAGAATCGGACGCACTGGGACTTTGATCTTAATCAAGGATGAGATCGTTATTTTGGTTGTTTATGGTAGCAGATTGGATCCTCTGCAGATCTTCAATGTTTCTTTGATCTTGTATAGAAAGGAAGAAAAGCATGCCTGTGCTCAAATTTCAGGATTTACACTCATCAAACCACAGGCTGTCAGTCACATTTTTGAGCTGAGTTTACACAATAAAGTAGCGTAACTTATGACATATACAACTGACATGCAACTTATGAGGAAAGAGAAGCCATAGTGTACAGTAAATGCGTAAGATATTTCACAATGCCATAATGATTTCATTCAAATACAATCTGCAACTAATTGTTCAGCATAGTTTTACAAGCGTCCTGTGTAATCTGAAGCAGCTGAATGACTGTTGTTCCAGTGAAGCTAAAGGGGAGTTTTTTATTTTGCAATGAGCACTATTGTTCTGCTCTGTGGCTGCTTTCCTGGTATGTTGCTGTAGGAAGCTGAAGTGAGATGGGTGGGGTTATTTTGGAAAAGAACTGTTGATTGATGCAGCTCTTCTATCTCTTTTCTTTCTAAGCACAATTGACATGCACTTTAAACAATGGGATGCTCTCTAAACACCCTTTATATGCCCGGTGCGCTTCAGTTCGGCACATAGAAATAAGTACTGTTGCCCTTATTGTCGCAGAGCAATGCAGATGGATTTAGGAACATGATGTTTGTTGTGATTGCATGCATGTGTGTGGCTTGTGTTCTCTAGAAACAAATGTTCGATTGAATCTCTGATGTTATGTATAAAAAGTTTGTTTGGGTTTTTTTTTTAAATCCAAAGACACTTCCTTGAAGGTTTTTTCTTTTTCTTTTTATTCTGGCCTGACTGGCTATTTCCAGATACTGTAAAACCTGTTAGATTGTCATCAAAACACATGGTCACATATTTAGATCTTTTTTTCTAAAGAAGTTTGGTTAGTGTCTGTGCAAAACTGCACAATGCTGGAAAGTTGTTAGTAACCATGTTGGCATATTGAGTGATTGTAGATTATGAGGACATTGTCTGGGTATTATTATTATTATTATTATTATTATTATTATTATTATATGTGGGGCTGCACAATATATTGTTTTAGCATTAAAATCACAATGTGTGCATCTGCAATTGTCACATCGCAAAATCCGCTTGTTAAGTGGTGACGTGTTTGTGACGTATGTATACTGTTTCCTGGTCCAAACCGCCATTCATTTGAGTGGAGAAATCATTCGTTTATGATCGCGTTTTATTCCTGTCACACATTAAAGTTAATTTATATAAAATCATAGTGTACACAACAATTTCTGGGCTTGCTGCATAACAAATACCAAAAATTTTACAATTTATAAAAAAAATTTATCACTTTCTGGCCATCGGATATTAGGCATGGACATATATACTGCGATCGTGATTTTCGAAAGCATTAAATCGCTTTGTAAACATTTATTATTACCATTTCATGAGTCTCCCCATTGAGTTGAATGAAGCGCTTGGACCCGGAAGCCGCTTAGCGTGACATCACACTTAACAAGCGGATATGCAATGTTTTTTTTTTTACTATTTTTATACATTAAAACTTTTTACAGAACAGAACATTCAGTGACAGCAGCGATTATTTAAAAAAACGACAGAAAAAAAGTAACTGCAGATGTAAATAAAAATAAATTACAAAAAAAAAAAACATACAATATTTTCAGTTTCAAAGGAGCTAGAAATACTGTGTCCTATTTAGATACAACGTAACTGGTGCCCATGTTTGTTTAAAAATATCCAGTTTTAGTTGAAGTTGAGCAGTCATATACTCCATTCTATATTTACATTCAAGTTTTTCTATCAACTGTAGTATTGTTGGAGGGTGTGGCTTTATCCAATTTATTGTTAGGGTCTTCCTTGCACTTAGTAAAAGTATATGTAGTATATATCTCTGATTTTTATTATATATATCCTGGGGTATCCCTTCAAGCAAGAAAAACAGGGGAGTAAAAAGGTAGATGTATCTGCATAATTTTCATTATCTCAATCTTTACCCCTTGCCAAAATGCAAGTATCTTCGGACATTCCCAAAATATATGTGCGTGATTACCCACATTCCCGCAACCCTTCCAGCATTCCTCAGACTGTGGACGGTTAGTATATTTTGAAACCATCAATGGTGTTCTAAAAAACCAAATTTTTATTTTCCAGTCAAACTCTTTCCAATTATGAAGATAATTATAATTATTCCTTCTGAATTAAAAAAAACAAAACTATATTTTTACTCAATCTAAGATTTTTTTTTTTTTAATTTGGACTAGAAATTAGATAAAGCAACATAAGAAAAGCTTTTTTTGCATTGTGATTATTGAATTTCGGTTACCTGAATACTGTTAGACTCCACAGAAAATCGTCAAATAGTGCTAATCAATTCTTGTGAGGCTGTATTGATATTGCAATATTTATTGGCGTAAAATAAAATCTCGTAGGGCGACACAGTGGCTCAGTGGTTAGCACTTTCGCCTCACAGCAAGAAGTTTGCTGATTCGAGTTCCAGCTGGCCCAGTTGGCATTTCTTTGTGGAGTTTGCATGTTCTCCTCGTGCTTGCATGGGTTTCCTCTAGGTGCTCCAGTTTCCCCCACAGTCCAAAGACATGCACTATGTGTGGGTTGCAGCTGGAAGGGCATACGCTGTGTAAAACATATGCTGGATAAGTTGGCGGTGCATTCTGCTGTGATGACCACTGATGTATACTGAGACTAAGCTGAAGGAAAATGAATAAATGAATGATTAAAATATTACAATATTAGATTTTTCCAATATCATGCAGCCCTAGTTGATAGAGCCTGGCTAAGGTGTTCTCATTTGTTGCAGCATATGGTTTTTAAAGGCTTACTAGAACATAAATAGCGTGAAAGCTTGGGGCATAGCGAGAGGGGAACATGACTGAACTCTAGTTAATGCAAACAGCACAGTGCTGTTTGCAAAGGAACAATCTCCTCTCTTTTTTTGGTTTGTCCACAGGACTACTAATAGATTCAGTGTTTCAGAATGTAACAATCTCTTTGAATTCTTCACCTGGATCAGGTCCGCTATACATGGTGGAGCCAACATAGGCTCATTCTGAAAATGTAGCCCTATATATATTACTGGAGATCACAAATTATGTAGCCTGAAATAAGTATGGCTGCATTTAGTTTTTAAAGCAAACGATACAAGGCAGTATGATGCTGTTTCTTTTCTCACTTACCAGCTGACCGATTGCCTCCATATGGCCGGCTTTCCTGCTGTTACTAGTTTGTCCAGTAGCTCTCCATGTATGTTGACGGACTTGAGACGCAGAGAGGTGTTGACCACGATGACAGGGTTTGAGTCAGATAAAAAATGTTTCCAGAAAGCAGGCAAGACAAAAACAGAAGACAAAAAAATTTAATAAACAAGTAAATAGCAGTGAGAATGTGGTAAAAGCTGAAAACCTGGTAAAAATCAGACGAGGGCTTTTCTTTTTCTGAAATGCTTTTGAAAGCTGTCTGTTGGATTTAGGGAAGTGGGTAGATGGGTCAATTGAAAACACTATTGGTTGGGTTTAGGCAAGGAGGAGGGTGGGTCAGTCGATTGGTCAGTCAATCAGTCAGTCAGTTGACAGTGGCCTCTGGTGGATTAACAGCATTGAATAGGCACTCGCGAGAGAAATTTAAGATCTGAAAAATTGTACACAGCGGCCTCTGGTGGATTCATGAAAACAAAAACTGAAAAAAAAAAAAACGTAGCTCCTGGAACTTATTTAGCGCTACGATTTAGGAACGAGCCTGAGTTAGATGGAGCTGTTCCATTTCAGGCTTTAAAAACAAATAGTAAACTCTATGAGAGACTAGCAGATAGCGTAACTCTCTTGAAACAGGAAGGAAATGCTCATTTCTTAAGGAATTTTGGGTGCTTGCTTGAGAATTGCTAGATTATTCTTGTTCACTGCTAATGCATAGCTATGTGGTTGCTAGGGTCAGGGCTGGATTAACATAAGGGCTAGGTGGGACTGAAGCCTCAAGGCCTACAGAAGTAGGCGCTCTTGATTGGCTGAAGAATTAATTTGCGTAATCATGACGCCAGGATTTACATTATTAAGTACATTCCTTTAGGCTCATTGGTGGTCAAAAACAGTAATGCTACTGAACTGGGGCTCAGAGTGGCTGCATCCCAATCAGAATTTTGAATTCACATAATTTAACCAAGACAGTGTGTGACCAAATCACAAACAGTTATCAAAATGTCCATTGTGAAGGTTGGTTATGGTTTAGGTCTAGCTTAACAGGTTAGAAAGCAAATGTTTTTTTTTGTAAATATTTACTTTGACACTTATAAAAACAAGGTCATATTTCTGAGCAATAAAATCTTGTAGTATAGTAATAATAATATAGTAATAACAACAACAACATGAATAATAATAATGATAGTAAAAAATACATTTGTGAGTCTATAGCACCAGGGCCCCAAGTGTTCTTTATCTGGCCCTCGTTAGGGCATGCTATGTGATTGTAACGTGTTCTGGGCATTCAGAGGTTTTGGGAAGTTGCTAATAGGGCTGTGCAATATATCGAAATAATCAATTATCGCAAATTTGGATATCCAATATACATATCTCAGTGGTATGTAGTAAATGAGCAATTTAATACAAAAATATATTTGTGTGCCTGCCACTATAGCACACCTTCTAAAAGAGCACATCATGTTAATGTGCAACTCCTAATGGACATGGTGGATTTCTTGTTCAAAAATCTGTAACGATTTAGTACAGATGCTAAAATACTGTTTAGCTTAGCAATCAAACTATGTTAGGGAGAACCTACTCAACTCTGTTTCAAGTTTTTTTTTTTCTTGATTGTTCTAGATGTTTACAGGTTGATGAAACTAATGCAAAATGGTAATTGATTCATTTATTTTGGTTTGTTTAGTTTTATGCAACAGTAAAACAGCTGTTCACTTTCAGAAATTATACTGATGCTTCTTTTCCCCAAAAAAAGAAACATTTGTCGGTGATTAATAAAAAAAAAATCATATTGCATATTGAATATCACAATTGTCTTCAATATCACACAGCCCTATTGCTAATACAGCCCTATTCTCTATGTTTTTATGGTACTCTGTAGGGCTGTATATCGAGTTTGATACTTTTTAGGCACAAACTGTAGTGCTACTATTGAGTATCAAAAAAGGTTTTGTCATTCTATATCAAATTTTAGTATCTAAAATGGTTCAATTTTGTCAGGTTAAATCAAGTTAGTTTGATGGCAAATTTATGGCAAAAACAAAAGAAAATAAGTGACCATTGATGCAGTTAAATTGATTCTGCATGAGGATAACAGATTACATGTTAGATGAAGATAATGTAATTTTAATGAATTTATTTATTCATTTATTTATATGATTGGTTGGTTGGTTGGTTCGTTCATTTATTTTTCTTTGGCTTAGTCTCTTATTTACCAGGGGTCGCCACAGCAGAATGAATTGCCACTGTGATGTCATTTTATTAAAGCTAATTATATAAATTGGTATTGAAAAAAGTAGCATTCAGAAACTGTTATTGAATTCAAAGTATCTGTATCAGTATTGCATTGAAAATACCCAGCCCGAGTATTCTGGGTTTACATCATAAGGGTTGGTGAGGTGTTTGATCTGTTTCATTCATTCTGAGCTTGCTCTATGGTTTCTAATGTATTCTGGATGGCTGCTTGCTATTTGCTATGATATTCTGCATTACTAGATGGTTGCTAGGGTGTTTTTTAGGTGGCTGCTGAGGTGTTCTTGGTTGTTGTTGCCTCACTTACCTGGGTGTTTATATATTTAATTTATGGGAATTCAGTGATTTTTACAGGATTCTTAGTTTTTGTATTGATTCGCTATATATGATTGATAGATTGCTCTTAGGTGTTTGTTTATGAGGGTTTGTTATTAGTAGTTGCTTGGTATTTGCTAGATATGGGTTGATTCAGTTGCATTTCTTAATAGTTGTAATAAAGCTGTAATATGTTATTAATAGAGCATTGCTAGGGTGCTCTAGTTTGTTGCCTGAGCATTGCTCTAGTGTGGCTATTGATTATTGTGTGTGGTTGCTAAGACACAGCTATGTTATTCTGAATTGTTGCTAGATTGCTGTCGCATGGATGCTAGAGTGTTTTTGAAGTAGGCCATTTCTGTGTATTTTACTATAGGGTGTTCTGTCTGGTCACTAATGGTTTCCTCTCTAGTTCGTCCTTTACACTCCTCCTCATGGGAATCCCCATTTTGAAGTGTGTTTTCTTTGGTCAATTTGACTTAGGAATTTTATCTGAACAGACCCTCAATAATGACAGAGGTAACAACTTTTTCATGTACACTGCAGGTAACAATATGTCTTACAACAGGATTTGGTTGTAACACCACAACAACAGCTTGCAATTTCAATACATTGTAGTTTCAGTTGCTCAGAGGTTTTCAGTCAATTTAGGGTGTTCTGCTAGTAGTCGACACTTGGGTAATGTAATCAATGACATATTCTATACTCTCAGAAAAAAAAAATGGTTCACTGTTGTGCCAAAGAAGGTAGAAACCCTTGTCACAGGGCCAGTACCTTTTTATGGAACAGAATTGTACCTTAAGACAAAGAAACAAATTTGTATCATTGCAGTTTGTACCTTTAAGGACATGATTTGTACAATGGGAAACCAAAATGTACCTTTAGTTTTCAAAACCTGCAGATACAATCAAAGGTCCAAAATCTGATCCATAAAGGTACCACCACAGAGACAAGACACTTTGTACCTTAACAGTGTCAAAATGCTTACCAAACATATATTTATAATGCCTTAAATGTTTAGTTTACAATACCTTTAGTTTTGTTTTGCCAGTAGTTTTGTATTGTATAATTTATTAATTAATGTTTATAAGCTTTATTAAACATGCTTTTAAATGATGATTCATGCTTTAATATGGACATTATTCACAAAATCACTTTGCATTTTCAGTCATATTTAGATTCATAGGTATTGTAATAAAGAAAAAGTTGTTTGACACATTTGTACCTTTTATATGAGAACAGATGTGTATCTTCATTTTAGTTGTAGCATAAAAGGTACAGAACAGGATCATAAGAGGTCTTTTCTGTATCATATTAGGTATAACTTTTACAAAGGTACAAAATTGTTCCTTAAGGAATATTATTAGTACCACCATGTACCTTTTTCTGACAGTGTAGCGAACTTGACTAGGAATTTAGCTAGGGAGTTTTGCAATTAAATGCAGCCTAAATTGTTTCTTTTGGGATTTCAAAGTAGCAGCAGCTGTCATTACGTTAGCTGGGTCATTGCTCTAGTTGTTTTAGTTTGTTGCTGGGGCATTTATTTGTGGTTGTTTTCGTCCTGCTCACGTAAATCCAGCAGAGGCTGCTGTTGACTGACTGACTTACGGACTGACCAACTGACCGATCCACCCATCCCACCCTCCCCCTTCCCTAAACCCAACCAATAGTGTTTTAAAAAGCACCAATTGACCAGCACCCATGCCTTTCCCTAAACCCAAACGAAGTGTTTTAAAAAGCAATACAGAAAAAGAAAACCGCACAGATTTTTCCCACATTCTCACCCTGTTATTTACATGTATATTTTATTTTTTAGCTTTTGTTTTTGTTTTACCCACTTTCTGGAATTGTTCTTCACCAGTCTCGAAACCTGTTGTCGCAGTCAACTCTGCAATTTGCCTTAAGTCCGCTGACGTACATGTAGAGCTACCAGACAAACTGGTAACAGAAAAATTGTCCATACGGAGGTAAGCAGTCAGCTGTTAAGCGAGAAAAGGAACAGGGTCATGCCCCTCCTTACCTCTAGCAACATAATTCGTGATCTCCAGAAATGTTTACAGGGCTATGTTCTCAGAATGAGCCTATGTTGGTCGCCTAACAGCAAGAAGGTCGCTGGTTCGAGTCCAGGTTGGGTCAGTTGTCATTTTTGTGTGGAGTTTGCATGTTCTCCCCGTGTTCGCATGGGTTTCCTCCAAGTACTCCGGTTTCTCGTAACTAGGTGACCCTCAACCGTTTTCTCAAGAGGATGACAAACAGACAAATCATTGCTGCAGCTCCGATGCAAGTTTATAGAGAAAAGTAAAAAACACAGCGCATGCAGTGTTTGGATGCGCTGTGTTTGTCTGAGGTAATTAGTATGCTGTTATTACTGAAATGTGTATATTTCATACAAATTGTAAAGCAGATTGGTTAGTTCTACTTGTTTACATGCATGTTGCTTGCACAAGTGGCGCGCATCCATTTGAAATGACAAACTTACACCCTAAGCTTATTGGCACTGCTTCCAAGGCGTGTGCTCAGCAGCCAAATTTTAATAAAACTATAGCGCTTTATACTGAAACTACATACCAAATCCTTTTTTAATCGATATTGACAATGGTGTTCGGTCAATGAATATCGATACCGATTTTATCGCCCAGCCCTACTCTTATTCTTATTTATTTATTCTTGGAATTACTTTGATGCACTCCTCTACAAGATTATTCCAATCAAAGTTAACGATTTTATTCCAAATGGAGCTATTCAAGTCATCTGCTGAAATTGTATTCATATCGCAACTAAATCGCAGCCAAATAAAATATCGCAATGTCCAATTCTTCCAATATCGTGCAGCCCTGTTGAACATCCCCAAAAGCCAGTGTCAATGTGCATTTTAGTGTTTGAATGTCAATGAATGTTTGTTTGGACACCTGCAGATGGAACAGATTTGTCCAGCATGTATTCAAATCACATAAACTGCCAGTTGCTCTCAGTGCATTATTGTTTTTAGTCGAATTGCATATTTACATTGCGAAAGAGTCTCCTTTAACCACTTTTCTTGCGATGCAATTACAAATAATCAGCCTCTAGTTTCACACATTGAGATTTATAACTCCCGAAAAGACACACGTGATAAATTATATGGATAAATAGACAGATCTACATGCCAAAATAAGGCCTTGTTTGTCTCGTTCCTCCATAAATCTTCCTCATCGCAGCTCCTCATTAATCCTCTCCTAGTAACAAAGCATGCTAGCCATTGAAAAACTATGCAAGGACTGAACGTGTCTCATTACTAAAGAATGTGTTAGCCATGGGAGGATGACAGGTCTGATGGGCAGTTTCTCGCAGCATGTTTACTGCACATTGCGACCTAATGGTTTGTCCACACTTGGCTGGAGTTTAAAGGCCTGGATTGTTTACTCGGGTCCAGCTTGAGCATTTAGCGCGACATTCTTTCTCATGTATGTAGTTCTGGCGTATCAGAGGGGTTTTGATACCAGATGTTTACCCTTTGGGGACTCGTAAATGATTTCCAGATATCTCTCCTTTTCTGTTCCCATCCAGCTTAGCTGTGCCGTCAGCAGCCTATGAAGTCAAAATATGCGCTCAGTGCCAAAAGATTATGCAAGTTTAGTTAAATGCTGAATGAAGTGTTTGCTGGAGGTTTGGATTACTTATGTAACAGAAACTCCATAACTACCATCCTCTTTTTCAGGTGTGGATCTAAAGCTGAAACCAGTATGAGCACTATACAGTAGCCTTTTCTTTGGACATTCGCAGACGGAGGACATTGTAGAGAGACACAGAGAGGCGGCAAGGATGGCTGTCTTCAAGGTGGATAACGTTGAAGACCTTTATGAGATCGGAAATGTGTTGGGAAGGTAAAGACATTGGTTCTATTTGATATACTAATTTTATTTTTTCTTTAAACTTACCAAAAAAGATGTTACTTTAAGGTTTGGGGTTAAAGAAAACAACTCAAAACCATTGAATACATGAAGCAGATTCTAGAAGGTGTAAATAACATGCAACAACTTGCCCACTTTGACCTGAAGGTAGGAAGGAAGTCTATATTAGCCTTTAACTAAATATAAACTTCACTTGTCACAAACCAGTTTGAGTTATTGTAAAGATATCATGAAGATTGTTGGAAACAAGCAACCATTAGCTATGTTTCCATCTACCTATTTTTAAGCGCATTTTGGATATGAGCATAAAAAAACGGTTGATGGAAACATCAGGATGCACATAAATTTAGAAAGTGCGCATAAAAAACTTAGCTGAATAAACTTTTTATTCGATAAGAAAATATGCACACAAACCACGATGGATACACTATTACCGCACAAACTCCAGCATGCACATTAAAAAAAGTAATGTGATTTTGTTATAAGAGATCATGTGATGATAAAAATGTGTGAATGGATAAACCAGCAGGCTGAGCACATTATACAACCCAAGCTCATTCTGGAAACGTAGCCCCGCGCCACTCCGCTCCTCCTCTTTGCGCTTGCCGGCCGACGGCTCGCCTCCGAGTGGAGGGCTTTCCCGATGCATTCAGTTTGTCCGCTTAGCTCACAGCGTTGCGTCGGCGGAGCGGAGGCCCCGGAGAAGGAGCCGAAGCCGGCCGCGGTGGACGACGACCGGGATCGAGTCCGGGGAACAGCAGGTTCCGTAAATCAGGTAAGATGAAAAACGGAATCCGAAAAATAAGGGCGAGAACGCGGCGGGATCCGAAAACACGGTCGAAGACGAGGGCTTTTGCTTTTTTTTTTTCCGATCCGCCGGCTTTTCGCGCGAGAACGGTGCGGGCGCGAATGCCGCGCGCTCCCGAGAGGCGCCCGAGACGCGAAAAAGCACGCACAAAACCGCTCGAATATGTACCTCCCGGGACGTAAATCGCGGTCCACAGAAAAGTCCGCGGGGCTACGTTTCCACAATGAGCCCGGGTTGACATTATAAAACATCTGAAATGTTGTTTTGGTCATTCTAAAACGCCTTACCGTTTAAGTATTAGTGTTACTATATTATTAATGACCTCCAGAATCAAGAGCGTCTGTGCTCTGCGTCTGACACCTTTAAACGCCACCACAAGTTCACTGCGTGTCAGGATTGCCTTCTGAGGCGCAAGTCATTTATTAGATGAAGAAAAAATTGTTGCAGCTTCTCCTACTGCAACAAAATCAGTTTTTACAGTTGATATCTGGCGCCAGTTAATCAGGAAGTGACAATTTTGTTCACTTTGATCCGTTGGATGGAAACGCAGCTTTATTTGCACGTCTAATCCAGTTTTGCACATAAAGTTCATTCGCATTTTTGGATGGAAACATAGCTATTGATTTCGATAATGTTTGAGTTTCTACTGGTTTCCAGCATTCTTCAAAATGTCCTTTTGTTTTGAATAGACAAATAATTGAAACTGGTGTTTATAAAGAGTGAGTAAATGAGTGAATTTTCCCACTTAGACCTATTTGAATGACAGTAAACACATATTTGATACTCTCTACGCATCAAAGAATCTTTGGAATGTTTTCAAAATTAGTAATAGCAAGAAATATTGGTTGATAATTGTTTTTTTTTAGTATTATGGCTTTACATAGTCTTAAATATACAATATTGATTTTACAGTATGTGCACTTACACATACTGTACTTAAACAGTGTACCTATCTAAGAAAGTATTTGTTATCTAAAATCATTACGCAGGTTAAGGTTAGGTTTAGGGGTAGGTTTAGGGAGAGTATTATAAATAAAGTAAATTAATTGAATAATTATTAATTTATTAATTAATAATATTATTAATTAATAATAAAGTTATTAAGCAATGATTGTAATTGCCGGCACGTAACACTATATTAAGAACATCCACGTTTATACATGTGGAACAGAAGTTTAAAATAAAGTGCTACTTAAATATTTCTTGAGCAGCAATTATTATATTTGAATAATTTCTGAATAAGGCGGTGGCTAGGTCACCTCACAGCAAGATGGTCGCTGGTTAGAGTCCTGGCTTGGCCAGTTGGCATTTCTGTGTGTAGTTTGCATGTTCTACCTGTGATCATGTGGGTTCCTCCATGTGCTCTGGTTTCTCCCACAGTCCAAAGACATGCGCTATAGGTGAATTGAATAAACTAAATTGGCTGTAGTGTATGTGTGTGAATGAGTGTGTATGGGTGTTTCCCAATACTGGGTTGCAGATGGAAGGACATCCACTGTGTAAAACATATGCTGGATAAAGTATGAGGTGCCGTGTAGGATTTAAATCAAACTTCGCTTGTCAACACACTCATAAAACACATGCATATATACTTTTAAATTGCTCATGTATACACCTATACTATTAAAAGTTCAAAACAACATATATGAAACCTGCGCATATACATATTAACTTGACGCATGCATACACCCACATACACACGAAAATACATATAAACTCAATCCTCGCATAAAGACCCACATTAATACATGCAGATACATATATATTTGCTGTATATATGTACCTGTACACACTTGCATATACATATAAACTCGATTCTTGCAGAAACATCCACATTAACACGCACATACATATAGACTCACAGCATGCAAACACACCTATACATTTATATATATAAATATGTATATATGTATATATGTATGTATATATATATATATATATATATATATATATATATATATATATATATATATATATATATATATATATGTATATGTGTGTGAATTGCTGTCATTTTTGAGTAGCTCGCTCTCTGCAACTCTCACATAGTTGTCCACTGAAGCAAAGCAGGGCTGTGCATGGTCAGTACCTGGATGGGAGACCACATGGGAAAGCTAGTTTGCTGCCGGAAGTGGTGTAAGTGAGGCCAGCAGGGGTGCTCAACCTGTGGTCTGTGTGGGTCCCCCACAGGCCCCAGTATGTTGAAGGGGACTCAATACTGCATATACAGTAATCACCTTCTTTTGGATGAGACGTTAAACCAACGTCCTGACTCTCTGTGGTCATTAAAAATCCCAGGATGCCCTTCGAAAAGAGTAGGGGTTTCACCCCGGCATCCTGGCCAAATTTATCCACTGACCTCTGACCATCATGGCCTCCTAACCATCCCCATAGCATAATTGGCTTCATCACTCTATCTCCTTTCCACCAATCAGTCTGGCGCATTATGGCTGACGTTGCATTATCCGGGCGGATGCTGCACACAGTTGTTATTTTTATTGATTTTTTTCAAGCTCAAAGTATACTTTGTAAAACTAGAAAAGAAGAACAGCAAACTACTTAACAATGCTAGAAAAATAATAGATGTGTGCATTGATGAACATTTAGTTACTATTGTTTAAACTAATATATATGTTTAAAATATATTTGGCATAGAAACACCAATAGAGTTTTTGCACCATATTGATAACAATAACTCTAGATCTGGAGGCTGATAGCTGATATTTTAGCTGATAAAAATAAATAAGCGTTTTTCTAATTTTTCTGCATGAATGCAAAAACGAAAGGCAGACACGTACAGTGAACAACTGACTTTAATTTCAATTCAATTTCAATTCAATTCAATTCAGCTTTATTTGTATAGCGCTTTTACAATGTATGTTGTGTCAAAGCAGCTTCACATAAAAGATCATTGTAACTGGATCAGGGTAGTTCAGTTTTTAGTGTTTAAGTTCAGTTCAGTTTAGCTCAGTTCAGTGTGGTTTGAAGTCATTATTGAGAGTCCAAACACTGAAGAGCAAATTCATCGATGAGTAGCTTTTCAGATCCTGAACCATGCAAGCCAGTGGCGACAGCGGAGAGGGAAAAAAAAACTTCACTAATAGGGAAGTGAAGAAAAAAAACCTTGAGAGAACCAGTCTCAGTTCGGCACGACCATTTTAATTTCTCCGCAGGCCAAAAGTCTTGTGCAGAGCTGCAGTCTCAGCAGTGGAGGCTGAAAGCTGGACTCAGCGAAGACTCCCTGGAGCGTCACTGGAATCAGTCTCATGCTCTCCACTCCCCCTAAAGCTTAAATTTAGAAAAGTTTGAACTGATCTGAACTTTATTAGTTAAATATTTATATCTATATAGATAAAATAAAATTAAAAAAATTCTTAAATAAAGCAACCAAATCACTGAACATTAACCAAAATCAAAGTAACAGTAAAAAAAACTGGTGGGCAGCAAGCATGTCAAGTGGTTTAAACCTGCAGAAACAATAGATAATTGATCAGCTGATCAGACCAATAAGAATAACATAACAATTAGAATTTCATTCATTCATTTTCTTTTTTAAGCTTAGTCCCTTTTTTATCAGTCCTGGGTCACCGCAGTGTAAAGAACCGCCAACTTATCCAGCATGTTTTTACGCTGCGGATGCCCTTCTTGCCGCAACCCATCTCTGGGAAAAAAATAGAATTTATTAGACAATATTATTTGGCTTCTTATATATCATGCATCCATAATCTTTATAAATGGATAAATATTTTTGATTCACATGTGTTTTGTTTGTGTACACTAATAAAAGAAACATATTCTATTGATTGCTGCATTCCAGTATGTGTATTCTATCAAATAAATAACTGTAAAAGGCTGAAGTATACATTAGGTTTTGGATAGTACCATGTTAAATAAAACTAAACTCCATTGGTTCTGTCTCTTGCCACACTAGTGGTCACTTTGGGCAGGTGCGAGAGGTGCGGGAACGGGCCACGGGTGTTCTGTGGGCAGGGAAGTTCTTGAAACTGAAGAAAGGTGCAGGAAGCAGGCTGGGGCTGGAGAGGAAGAGTGTGGAGAAGGAGGTGGAGATCCTGCAGAGCCTTCAGCATCAAAACATCATGGCTATCAGAGACGTCTTCGAGAGCAGGGCAGAGATCGTCCTCATCGTTGAACTGTAAGCATGTGTTTGCTTTTCTGAAATAAAGAAATATGTAGAAAAAAAAAGAAATATACAGCTAAGGCCAAATTGTTCGCTCTCTTATGAATTTTAGTTTGTTTTATAAATGATATTAATTTTTAATATAATAAAAAATTATTTACATATAATATATAAAAATATTATATAACAGAACAAGAAATGTTTTACAGTATTTTCGATAATATTTTTCTTTTGGAGAAAGTTTTCTTTGTTTTATTTCGGATGGAATAAAAACAGTTATTTAATTTTTATGAAACCATTTTAAGGTCAAAATAATAATAATATGAATAATAAAAATAATATACATAATATAATGACTTGCCTAATTACCCTAGCTTGCCTAATTAACCAAATTAACCCAGTTAAGTCTTTAAACTGCACTTTGAACTGAATACTAATATCTTTAAAAATATTTAGTAAAATTGTATTTACTGTCATCATGGCAAAGATAAAATAAATCAGTAATTAGAAATAAGTTATTAAAACTATTATGTTTAGAAATGTGTTAAAAAATTCTTTCTGCCAAATAGAAATTGGGGAAATGAATATAAAGGGGAGATAATAATTCAGGAGGGCTAATAATTCTGGCTTCAACTGTGTATGGAGACACTGTGAATGATACATGAAAATAGAAAGAATGTTCATCATTCTACATTCATTCATCAAAGAATGTTCTATTAAATTCAAGAATTTAAGATTTGAACTCACAGTAGTGGGAAGTAAATTTGCAAATCATAAAAATTCATTTAATGTGTCTGACTTATTTTCATCATTAAGAGTTTATTTTTCTTTCTTGCTACTCTCTAATAATAGAGAATAAAATAGTTTTTTCTCTAATAATTCCGCTTTTTTCTTAGAATTGTGACTGTTTGTTATAATTGAAATTTATAATTTCACAATTTCATTTATTCATTCATTTTCTTTTCGGCTAAGTCCCTTTATTAATCTGGAGTTGCCACAGTGGAATGAACTGTCAACTTATCCAGCACATGTTTTACACAGCGGACACAGCCACAACCCATCACTGGAAAACCCATACACACTCATTCGCACACATACATACACTATGGACAATTTGGCTTACCCAATTCACCTATAGCGCATGTCTTTGGACTGAGGGAGAAACCGGAGCACCCAGAGGAAACCCACACGAACATGGGGAGAACATTGCTCCACACAGAAAATACCAACTGACCCGCCCGAGGCTCCAACCAGGAGCCTCCTGCTGTTCTTTCGACAGCACTACCTACTGTATCCCTGAGTCCCCCAGTTTCACAATTTATAAACTCAAACAGAATTGAGAGATAAAAAGTCGAAGATCTGACAAAAGTAGTCCTACTAGCGAGATGTTGATATAATGACTTTATAAATCAAAAATATGAGATATTAACCTGGAATTCTGAAAAGAAAAAAAGAACTGTGTGATATTCCTTGCAAAAATACATGTTTCACCTAAAAGTACCAAAAAAATATATATATATGTTTAAAAGTTTTGGGTACTTTTATGTGAAATTTATATGTTTTTGCCAAGGATTATATAATCTAAAATACTATTATTTAGTATTATAAATTGTAAGATATATATTTTTTGTATTATGGAGGCACGGTGGTACAGTCGTTAGCACTGTCACCTCACAGCAAGAAGGTCGCTGGTTTGAGCCCCGGCTGGGTCAGTTGGCATATCTGTATGGAGTTTCCGTGTTCTCCCCGTGTTCCTATGGATTTCCTCCAAGTGCTCTGGTTTTCCCCACAGTCCAAAGACATGCGCTATAGGTAAACTGAATAAGCTAAATTGGCCGTAGTGTATGTATGTGAATGAGTGTGTTTGGGAGTTACCATTACTGGGTTGCAGCTAGAAGGGCATCCGCTGTGTAAAACATATGCTGGATAAGTTGGCTGTTCATTCTGATGTGGCGACCCCTGATGACTAATGGTACTAAGCCAAAGGAGAATGAAGGAATATTTATTTTATATGTTTAGGGCCTCTTTTTAGGTTATAAAACTATTCCAATTAAAACAATGGACAATTTTAGCTTACAATCTAAATACTATATTTAATTTAGCATCCTTTTTTATTTTAACTCTCTTAATGTAGGATAAAGGGTGGTGAACTGTTTGATTTCATCGCTGAGAAAGAAAACCTGACAGAGACGGAGGCCATTGAATTCATGAAGCAGATTCTGGAGGGTGTAAACTACATGCACCAAAAAAACGTTGCCCACTTTGATCTGAAGGTATGAAGCATGTTTATATTTGTCTTAAAACAAAGAGTGAAACTAGCAACCGCATGAACAGTTTCTAGTGACCTGCAATATTTAACACTTCATGTAGCAAGCATGCACTTCCTATATAGATTTCAGCACGGTAAAGAGGAAGTGTACCTTTCTCTCACAAACTGTCACCTCTGATTAAATGGTAGCACAAAACATAATCATAAAAAGCCATGATTAGTGTTTTTTAAATACGTTTATTTAATAAATGTGCATCAGAGAAAATTAAACTCATTGAAAAGCTTTAAAAACCTGCTTTATTATTACTTACTTAATATTTAGGAACTTGTTGGTTGTTCTCTAATTTTAACCTTCACTGTAATTTACAGTAAAAAATCACAAAATGTGTTGTTTTTACTCTTCAGCCGGAGAATATCATGCTGTCAGACAAGCACGATCCTCATCCAGACATCAAGATCATTGATTTTGGCATGGCTCATCACTTCATTCAAGGAGAAGAGTATAAGAGTTTAGGTGGAACCCCTCAGTATATTGGTGAGTCGTTCAGTATGTGTGGTTTTGAATTCAAATGATGACGTCACATGACTTACCCATAAATGCAAATGCAGACCCGAATGCTTGTCCAATACCACAAGTATGAGATATGCATTACCACTTCAACACTGCGGATTACAATAAAGCAGTAATATTATGAAATATTATTGCAATCATTGAAAAATAATGCTGTAGGTATTGGGAAAAATGTATTAAAAGTTTTGTGATTATATTGTTGTGATTGCCAGTGGAGTTTTCTCCACTGACGATCACTTCCTGTAGTTTGTGCCAATGCTAGCGGAGTTTCCTTTATCGGAGACTGCCACTGAGCGAACTCCAACTCCCAGAAACCCCTGCGCTCATCAACACTGGTAACAGCTAATAATAATCCAGACAATCGCAAACAGACACAGCTGCTGCTCATTTACACTGATTACAAGGACTATAAATATACCTCACTTTCATTCATTCAGGGCAGAGTCTTGTTTATTCCATGAACATTACAAAGCGTTTCTCCTGGTTTCTTTTCCCGTGTTTTGACCCCCGCCTTGTAAGTTTGTTCATCATTGTCTGCCGCCTTTCTTCTGATCATCTGCCTGTGCTTCTGACTACGCCTCTGGATTGCCTGTGTACATCTGTTTGCCCCTGTGTTGACCATTGCTTTACTGACCTTCCTATTAAACTTGCATTTGGATCCGCAAGTCTGCTCTCAGCATCTCCTACGTTACAAATATAATCTAATTTAAAAATAGAGGTATATTCAGATCATGTCTTAATTATCTGTATGAATCATTCTAGTGGAATCATTTTTGTAACTGAAAGAGGCTTTCACAGAGGTGCGAATCCAAATGCAGATTTATTTACAATGATCGTAAATCCGGCAAGCGTCAACAACAGGAGCAATCGGGTACATCCAGAAGTCATTGTCGATAAAGAGGCAAGTAGTCAAAAGGTAAGATAACCTAGAAACGAGGCTAGGAGTAGATAACATAAAAAAGAAAAATCGCTGAACACGGCTAGACAAGAAAATTAATATGCTACGTAAAATTGCAGATTCGTTTTTACTAGCAAAACAAACAACACTCAGCAATGTGTGTGAGCAAACTTGGTGTATAAATAGTCTGTGTAATGAGTCCTTGAGCAGCTTCAGCTGTGAGTGTTTGCAATCAGACGAGATTAGGAACCGGTGTGTGTGCGTAGTGCACGCTGTGATTTGTAGTCCATTTGGTAGCAGAAGTTGTAATTCTCCAGCGATCCGCAGTAGTTTGATCGCTGGTGACTGAAATGGTTTTGTTACAGTTTATTCATTAATTCATTTTCTTTTCGGCTTAGGTATTAAACTGAGGTCGCCACAGCAGAATGAACCTTCAACTTATCCAGCATATGTTTTATGCAGTGGATGCCCTTCCAGCTGCAACCCATCTCTGGGAAACATCCATACACACTCATTCACACTCATACACTACGGACAATTTAGCCTGCCCAATTCACCGGTACTGCATGTCTTTGGACTATGCAGGGAGAACATTCAAACTCCACACAGAAACGCCAACTTACCTAGCTGAGGCTCGAACCAGTGACTTACTACCTACTACCACTACCCACTGCGCCACCGCGTCGCGCCACCGGTTCATCTGCATAGAAAAAGAAAATTAACATTTTACTTTTTGAATGACAATAACTTTTTAGGACTCAATGATGAGAAAAAAAGTACAAAAAAATGTATTTCAGTATTTCTACTTTAAAATGGAATGTTTAATGCTTTCATGTTGTCATTAATTATTTGAGGAATATATTCTAAGTAAAAATTGTTTCAATATAAGTTCAACATTGTATTGTCATTGGGTGGCATGGTGGCTCAGTGATTAGCATTGTAGCCTCAACGCAAGAAAATCGCTGGTTTGAGTCCCGGCTGGGTCAGTTGGCATTTTTTTGTGTAGTTTGCATGTTCTCCCTGTGTTTGCGTGGGTTTCCTTTAGGTGCTCCGGTTTCCCTCACAATCCATAGGCATGCACTAAATTGGCCTTAGTGTATGAGAGTGTGTGATTGGGAATGTGTGCATGGGTGTTTCCCAGTACTGGGTTGCAGCTGAAAGGGCATTCGCTTTGTAAAACATGGAATAGTTGGCAGTTTATTTTGCTGTGGTGACTCCTGAAAAAGAGACTAAGAAATAGAAGACTGTAATAGAGAGAAAACCAAAATAATGAGTGTATTGCCATTTAGACCATTTCCCCCAGAAAATGACAGTTGATCATAATAACAAAAGTATTAACTTGTGTGAAATAAACCCAAAAATGAAAATTCTGTCATTAATATGTCACCTTCATGTCATTCCAATACCCTGAGAGCTTTGTTCATCTTTGAAAAATCAGTTATTCCACCAAATATTGATTTCTTAACTCTTCTAAATTTAAAACATAGTTTCTAAGCTAAAAATGGCTCTAAAAGGCAATGTTTTTTTATTTCAAATTTGGAAGAAATTCTCGTTAGTAGTTAACAGAATAAAGCACAACCTTACTATAAATTATAAATCCACTGAAACAGGGAATTTTCAAGTGGTCTCATTTTTTTCTATCTCTATACATAGATAGATATACATTTTAATAAACCATTTTTAAACAGATATTAAATGTTTAAAGTATTAGTTCACCCAAAATTGAAAATTCCATCAGTATGTCACAATCATGTTATTCCAATCCCCAGAGACCTGTTCATTTCAGAAGACAAATGAAGATATTTTGCATGAAACTGGAGAGCTCCCTCATCCTCCATAGACAGCAATGATCACAAGACAAGACTTGAGTGGTTCAACTTTAGTTATACAAAGCTCCATGAACACTTTTGGGTGTCAAAAAATATTTTGTTCTGTAAAAGTCTTATAATCTTTTCTGTCTATGAAGGATGAGAGAGCACTCAAATACCATCTTAAAATATCTTCATTTGTGTTCTGAAGGTGAACAAAAGTCTTGGGATTGGATAGACATGCAGATGACTCATTAACAACAAAATTTTCATTTTTGGGTGAACTAATTTTTTAAAGTTAACAAACCTCCATAAATAAAGATGTGAGAAAGTGATAAAGTGGACATCAAATATCTGTGGTTAAACAGGTTGAGTTTTTAACAGCTAACAGTAAATGTGTGAACAGCCAGTTGTGTCTTTTTTATTAGTATATTTTAAGTAAAAATTGTTTCAATATAAGTCATCCATTTTTATTGTCATTGGGCGGCACGGTGGCCCAGTGGTTAGCACAAAGCAAAAAGGTCGCTGGTTTGAGTCCTGGCTAGGGCAGTTGGCTTTTCTTTGTGTAGTTTGGCATGTTCTCCCTGTGTTTACGTGGGTTTCTTCCGGGTGCTCCAGTTTGCCCTACGATCCAAATACTTGCGCTAAATTGGCCTTAGTGTACGAGTGTGTGTGTTCGTGAATGTGTGCATGGGTGTTTCCCAGTACTGGGTTGCAGCTGGAAGGGCATTCGCTGTGTAAAATATATGCTGGAATGAATAGTTGGTGGTATATTCTGCTGTGGCGACCTTTGAAATAAAGACTGAAGGAATGAATGTATCGTCATTTAGACCCCCAGAAATTGACAGTTGGTCATAACAGCAAGAGCATTAATTTGTTTTAATTGAAAATCAGGGATATTCCAACAAATATTGTTTTCTTAACTCTTCTAAATTTAAAACATCATCAAAGTCATCAAAAAATGACTTACTGAAATCTAAAAATGTCTCTAAATGACAATGTTTTTATTTAAAATCTGGAAGAAATCCTCATTAGTAAACAGAATAAAGCAAACCCTTACTATAAATCATAAATTCACAGAAACAATGAATTTTCAAGTGGTCTTCATTTTTTCCATAGCTATTCACCTTATTCTCTGCTGACAAGTGGGCACTGCCATTTGAATCTTTTTGGCTCGGGACTTCCGGTCTCATTCACTTCCATTCATTTTTTGACAGTAAAAACTGCTCGTTATGCTGCTTGATGTTGCAATTTGATATTTTCTTATTATATTATTCTACTTGGTCTGTATAGTCATGCAAACATTTGTTTGAAAAGCGAGTAGTTTGACAATTTTCTGCCGTTTATTATTACTTGTCATTTCCCCCATTAGGAGACTGAATCGAAAGGTCTAAGACAATCGCAAAAACAGGCGCACTTGGGCATTTTAGAATAAGGTCAATACATATTTTAATTTTTAAATGAATAATTTTTATCATTTTAATAAACAATATGTTAATATATATATATTTAATACTTACTTATTAGTTCACCTAAAAAAGTCACCTTCATGCCATTCCAATCCCCTGAGACCTTGGTTCATCTTCAGAACACAAATGAAGATATTTTGCATGAAATTGGAGAGCTCCCTTAATCTCCATAGACAGCAATGGTCACAAGACATTCAGAATCCAGAAAAAGAACCAAACTTATTGTCAAAACTTCCCGTGTGACTTCATCGGTTGAACTGTAATCAGCTCCAAGAACACTTTTGTGTGCCACAATATTGATAAAAACATGTTCTGTTAACCTCTTATAGCTGTTTCTGTCTATAAAGGATGAGAGAGCTCTCGAATATCATCTTAAAAAACCTTTATTTGTGTTCTGAAGATGATATTCGTGAGCTCTCTCATCTTTCATAGACAGAAACAGCCATAAGAGGTTAACAGAATTTTCATTTTTACTTAAATTAACCCTTTACCGTTCATATGTGGTAGTAACAAACCTCCATAAATAAAGAGGTGATAAAGTTGACATCAAATATCTGTGGGTAAACAGGTTTGTTTTTTAACAGCTAACAATAAATGTGCGAACAGCCATTTTATGTTAACTAGACCGCATTTTCATAACATTTTTATGTGCGCGCGTGTGTGTGTGTAGAGTTTGCTTCTGCTCAAATGTGTGTGTTTGACTGCACACCTGCTTCCGTCTCTGCATGTGTTTTGTTTCTGCCTTCAGCAATATGCACAGTTTTTAGTGCTGGTCATCTCCATGGAGACGAGTGAACTTCAGATGAAATGGCAGAGCTGAGTCAGTTCAGCTGAACATCGAGTGGACAGAAATAACCGTTGTGTTTTCACATATGAGCTCACCGCTGATGGACTGCAAAAATGTCCTCGAGTGGTTTAACAGCTCATCACTTCTAATAACCTGCGGTCCCCCTTTCAGTGCTGTTTTAATCACCAACCTTGGCAGATACATGCACTTATATTTTGTCTATTGCGTCCCAAAACTGTGTGCTTCACAAATATATATTAAATACTGACATGCAGAACATAATTACTGATGTCAGTCACAACCAGGGCTTTACATTAACAGCCGCCAAATGCGGGTAGATTTCAGCTTTGGCGGGTAAGACAGCCGCTCCCACTAGCCACTTTGGCAGGTTGGAAATAATTTTTACATTGTAGTTTTCTTAAAGCAGGGTTCGACAATAAGGATGGCCCAATATGCGTGTAAATGTGATCTTAGAATCGAGAAGCAGCAAGACTGACAAAAATAACCGTGTTTGCGTGAGCAAAAGCTGGTAAATACCTTATGAGAGGATGATTACTCGTGCGCACAGGTGATGTGATGGGCGCGACTGTTAAAAAGCGCGCGGGCAAGCTCCCGTTTACTTGCGCGAAACAACCGTGTGTAGAGGAAGCGCAACTGGTGCGATCGGTTCTCTTTGAAATAAACTAGACAAAAAGCGATGCTCGTGTAAGCAGCAAACCTTTTGTAAGCAGCAGCAGTCACTGCTTTCGTTTGAATTATTCTCAGGCACTTGATCATCCTTTCATTATCACTCGTATGTTTTTACCTGCTTTCTTTTGCTTACTTATTTTGTTACTATAGTTTAATTATCATCCTTTGTAATAACATTGTTTTAATATGAGATTAACTTCCCATTTATGTGTAGTTAACTGCTGATCTGGGACCTTTAGCCAAGACAGATTACTGTGCATATTTTAGATACTTTTTAAAATGTCAATTAAAAAAAAAAAGGAAAGTTTTGCTGAATAAAAAGTGCATATATACAGCTATATATTTGCTTGTTTTGACACATTCAAAATGTGTGACTAAGAAATAATTATTCTTTTTGGTGTAGTCAGAGATAAATTTGGTAAATCCTTAATTTTGAGCCCTAAAAAAGTCATGTTAAATAAAAACCAATTGCAATGCGACACAACCCATTTGCTCATGCACACTGAGCAAGCTCACACACAACACACACAAACAGAAATAAATGAAATAAATGAGGAGGCATGTGGACCACACAACATCTAAATCAAGTCATTTTAGCATGTCAAAGTCACTTATATTAATACAAAATATATTTTCCAAGCAACAAAATTGTGGCTAGTGAAAATGGCAAGTGGCTAGTAATGTTGGAAATGTACTAGCCACAGTTGCTGGTGATCAAAAAAGTTAATGTAAAGCCCTGGTCACAACAATAAATAGAAAATCTGAAACAGTAGGTATAGTTAATATTAATATTAAACAATACAAATAAATTTTAAATAACATCTTAAATGATAAACATATAATTACATTTATTTTATTAGCTATGTGCAGTGTTGGGTAAGTTACTTTTAAAAAGTAATCGGTTACAAATTACTAACTACTACAGGAAAACTGTAATCTAATTACATTACTAATTACTTCATGTAAAAAGTAATCCGATGACTAATTACTTTACTTTTTAAGTTACTTTTAAAACATATAAAATATACCTATAAAAATACAAAATATACTGCAGCTCTTTCAGTGATTTGATGATCACTAAAAAACATTACAATAGGTTTATCACAGCAGCTTAACATATTCAAAGGACTTAAAGAGTTCATCCAAAACTTAAAATTCTCTCATCATTCACTTGTTCCAATCCTGTTTGTCTTTTTTTTCTTCAAAAGAAGGACATAAAGAAACTTAGAAACCTGTAACCATTGACATCTATAGTATGTAAATGCACTGCAGTGTTTGGGTCTTCTGTGTTTGTCTGAGGTAATTAGTCTACTGAAATGTGTATATTCTAAAGTATGAAGCTGATCGGTCAATATGCGCACTCACTTAAAAGACAAGATATGTGAACTTCCCCAAGCAGCTAAATGCTTCTATTCACATTCAGAAGGTACCTTCACTCCCGATCTTGCACAAAAGTCCAATTTAGCCTGTTTAGGCTGAGTTGGACCACCATGTATTTGGTGACGTGTATTGTCGTAGAATGCTTTCTATTCAAGTGCTTGAATAATAAGATATATAAACAGTACTTTCAATAGTTCATTTGTCATTTACTAATTCTGAATTATGATCTTAAAAACCTCCAACTACTTTTAAATACAAATGGTTTATAAACACTGCAATACTTAATTTAGTAATGAAATATCAACCAGTCACAAATTGTGGAAGTACAATTATTAGGCACATTATAAATGTAGTTATAAGTCAATAACAAAGCATTTGTAGCTGCAGCTATAAACTGCTTACTAATGTTTATTAATGAGGAGTTAATGCTTAACAAATGATGAGTTCACTAGATGGTAATGCTTAATAAATTATTCATAGTGTGTAGTTATTATAAAGTGTTACCAAATCTTCATAATTTTAACATCATATATTAAATAATAAAATGTAGTAAACTAGTTACTAGTTCCTGTGAATTATAATTACTTCCTATAATAAACA
Source organism: Danio rerio (assembly GCF_052040795.2). Taxonomy (NCBI): domain Eukaryota; kingdom Metazoa; phylum Chordata; class Actinopteri; order Cypriniformes; family Danionidae; genus Danio; species Danio rerio. The sequence goes on along the minus strand of NC_141039.2, from coordinate 12,283,123 downwards.
TTTAAAATATTTATTATCTTTTTACTGTAAATGGGAGAGTAAAAAACTGCGAGTGTCAGTATTGGTATTATGACTAGTAATATAATTTAAGTAATTTATAAGTTTTTAATGATTAAAATAATTAGGGTGTCCTTGATGAACAAAACTTTAGGCCTTAAAAAGTCTTAAATCTTCTGAAATATTCAGTTGTGGGTCTTAAATCTTTTTTAAACAGGTCTTAATTTTTCTTTGTTTATGCATTGCTACCCAATGTGGCCAATATTCATCCAATCACCAACAATCCAAACCTAAAATTTTTTATTTAAAGAAATAATTTTCCTTCCAATAACATTTGTTTACATGTTCCCCATGTATTTACAGCTAAGGACAATGACCTGGACAGATTGTTGTGCATACATTTAGTTTATTATAGTTTTCAAAACTTTTAAAACATTTGTAAAAAATGTTTTTTAAAGAAAGTTTATGTTGTAAAAAATGTTTATATAACCAGATCTTGCTTGTTATGACACAATATCTAAAGTATAACATTTTTGTTATTATTATTATTATTGTTGTTTTTTATTATTAAATGTCTTAAATTGTAATAATTCTTTTGATACAGCAAATAAAAATCTTTTTTATCTGGGCAATTTGACAAACTCTTTAGCGTTTAGCCCTTCATGAGTCTAAATTTTCATTCATAATGGTCTTTAAAAGTCTTAGATTTAACTTGCTGAAACCTGCAGAAACCCTGAATAATTAATAATTGATGACTTAAGTGTGATTGACTTAAAAACAGGGTGGAGGGAGTAAATTGTTTTACACATTGAGAAAGGCGTTGATCTGAAAATGTTTGTGGTTTTGTTTCCTGAGAAATATGAAATTAAAAAATAATTAAATGATTAAATGTTCATATCACTTATAGTTAAAATAAGCTATATCTAAAGAATTTGCATGGTGCAAACACTTAATACCATATTGGTCAAACCAAGTTTTGAATTATCTCTTCATGTGAGTGGGCAGAAATAGTCTGCTGCCTGATATAAAGCAGACCCTTTGTTCAAAGTGACTACTTCACTTATCATGAGGACGTCCTTTGTAAACAACTAGAGGTTAAGTGTTTTTTTTAAGCAGATATGACCAACTGTGATCTCAGTGAGTTTCCAGTTCCTGAGTCAGAACTACCGTCAGCTCCCAAAATCCTCGAAACCTAAACAATCACCAGGACTTTGTCATATAAAACAGACTTTCACTTCAAATTTATCCACTTTAAATGCACTGTTACCCAAAATTACTGATTATAATTAAAAATTCACTGTACACACACCCTCATGTTGTTCAAAGGGTTTGTAGTCATGAGGGTGAGTAAATGTGGGAACATATTTATTTTGATTTTGTTTTTAATCAAGAAAATTGTCTTAATGGAAAGTTAGTGTTTGGTTTGTAGAGAATAATTATGTTGTTATTCCGCTGGTTTAACTTTTTACAATAAAGATGCATTATTTATTGATTCGTTTTTAAATAATTACATTTATTGGCTTTTTATTTCAGAAGTAAAACATATAAGGAAAAGTACAAACTTATTCTAAAACATCAGGAATTAAACAAACAAATGAAAAGGTGTATCAAAATTAGTTAATTAATTACATAGATATACATAAAAAATATTAAAATAAAATTCAACACACTGTTTTTGTACAGTGCATTGCACAGCTCTTTCAATGTACTATTTTGTCTTTTGTTTGATCTGCATTAGTTAATGATAGTTAATGTATGCATTAACATGAACAACCAATGAACAGTACATTAATTACATCACATAATATTCAAGTACATTTATAAAAGTATTCATTTATTGTTAGGCTTTTTAAATTATATTAACAAGCCCGGTGTTGAATTTAAATTATAAATGTGTTAATGTTAAAAATTAAAGTATTAGCATTAAGTTCATAAGTAAATATATTAGCTTAACTATTTCAGCCTTATTGTAAAGTGTGCAAGGCAACCCTAGATGCCGATGGCCTAATCTGATTTAATGATCGATGCAAAGCTAAGCTAAAAGTGCTCTTGCCAGACCCAGTGGTCGTCTGAATGGATTAAAAAACAGTAAAACTCAATTGTTTTACACTAGAAGACTTGTAAAATGAGCTTATTTTTTAAAAGTGTGTTTCTTTAGGGTCACGTTGAGCCTGTGAGATTGATCCGAAAGCACAAAAAGACTACAACATTCTATTCGCAGGTTATATTGATACTCATTCATTTATTCATTTTCCTTCGGCTTAATCACTTATTTAACAGTGGTTGCCACAGCGGAATGAACCACCAACTATTCTGGCACATATTCACAGTGGATCCCCTTCCAGCTACAATTCAGTACTGGAAAACACCCATACACTCTCATTCACACACACAGTCATACACAATTTTGTTTACTCAATTTACTTATACCGCATGTTTTTGGACTGTGGGGGAAACCAGAGTAGCCGGAGGAAACCCACACAGACATGGAGAGAACATGCAAACTCCACACAGAAATGCTGGTCCAGCTGGGACTCGAACCAGCGATCTTCTATTCCTCTGAACATGTCTTCATATTACTTGTGCATATTTTAAAAAATCTCCAAAGTGAGCACAGTCATCTGCTGCGACGTAAACACGAGCCGCTACTCTCAAAGAATGCACTTAATCATGTCCTTTTTCTTTTCAGTTTGTCTTCTTAAAAATGTTCCTCTGTCTGGCCAAGGCTGGGAAATGTTTGATTAATGTAGAAAAATGCTGAAGGTTATGTGAGCTTGAGTTGTAGAGCTTTCATTTTGTTTAAAATGTTTTTACTTTGTGTTTCAGCGCCTGAGATCATCAACTATGAACCTCTCGGTACGGCTGCAGACATGTGGTAAGATTAGTAACAAGCACTCATACCTTAATTCAAATATAGCTATAAGGGACTTTTCGGGCATGTTCAGACTTGATTCGTCTTCCTCCGGCATCTACTGGTGCTCGTTTAATGTGTGTATCTGTCTCAGCATGTATATGTAGTTCTTCAACACAATATCCAGCTAAATGTGGATGTCGTGTGCAAAATGTTGTCAGAAGGTAAACTATTTTAGCTTTTGACAAAACGCAGTAGCTGCCATGTGCCGAGCCAAAGACAACAGTTCATATCTGGTTAGCATAATGTTAGCTTAAAACATGTTGGGTTTACATCTCATTCATTCTTGAAGCTCAGCTGGTAGAGCATGGCACTAACAAAGATAAAGCCATGGCTTTATTTTATAGAGGACGTTATTTCATAAAATCTGAAGTAAAAGTAGCTGTGGGTATTAACCTTTGTATTACATTTTTTTAAAGACATTTTTTATTTATTTTTTTATTTTCATAATTTGGCTTCATTTAATTTAATGATTGTAATAGTAATTTATTATTTTAAGAGCTGTGAGATTAGTTTGTATATCAACGATTTTAATAATTAGATTTATCTAAATATTGTAATATATAATATAATGTAGATTTAAGCTATAATTAGAATGATAATCTGCTCAAATATTATATTATTATTATCAGTTTTAAATGTATAATATTTGAATATATTTTTTTATTTTATATAAATGTTTTTATTTTAATTAAAAGAGTTTTTTATAAAATACTGTTTTGTTTAATATTATATTAAAATATCAAGCGTAAAATATTTATGTTAAATGTTTTATTTATTACTGTTTATATATTGTATGGAAAATAATTTATGAAAAAATGTTACAAAAATATTGTAATAATAATAATAATTATATATATATATATATATATATATATATATATATATATATATATATATATATATATATATATATATATATATATATATATATATATATATATATATATATATATATTATAGTGAATGAGTGTGTGGATGTTTCCCAGAGATGGGTTGCGGCTGGAAGGGCATCCGCTGCGTAAAAGCATGCTGGATAAGTTGGCGGTTGATTCCGCTGTGGTGACCCCGGATTAATAAAGGGACTAAGCTGACAAGAAAATGAATGAATGAATTTTAAGCTGTCTCACGGCCCATCTGCAGGATCGATGAGGCCCACTAGTTGAGAATCCCTGCTTTAAACCTCTAAAGATCTGATTCCTTTATCTTAGTTTTAATACAACAGAAACTTCATGTTAATATTAAGCATTTCTTTCAAGTCTTTTATTATTATTATTTAAATACAAAAAATACAGTATGAGCAATGTACAGTGCATAGACCTTCTTACAGTAAAGGCACTAACAATCAATAATCAACAATAAACAAACAAACAAACAAACAATAAATAAATCAATCTTTATCATGATGGGCATAGTCTCTGAACTTTTAATTGCTTCTTGTATGTTAGCTCCAATAGTGCACCTTGTCATTTATTTAGAAAATAAACCTGTGTATTTACTACTTCAAACTGTTCTTGCGCTCTTCCATCTCACGACATAAACAAATAGATGAACAAATAAACTCTGCTTGCTGTAGTTTACACAGGACTGGCGGGAAATATGCATTGATACAGCTTTATTGTATGTGGTATGTTGTTTATTTTGATATGTTAACTGTTTTGTGGTGTTTAGCGCTCCTCTGCGCATTCACAGAGAGAGATCAGCGGCATCTCTGTTCCTCTATAAACGTTTCTTTTTCCGAGTGAAGCTATTTTAATGTTTAAAATGCAGACTCATGGTCGCACTAAAATATCCCCAAATTGTTTGTGTATACAAAGTTCACACATACTATAATGTCACGCAGAGATCTTGTTTTTTTTTTTTTTTTTGGACTTACATGGTTGTTCGTCACACGCACTCAATTAACAGTAAATAGAAATGATCTTTTAGTTATTCAAATTTTTTATTTTGCATGATAAATACATTAGAATAAACTTTCCAATTCATTTATTCATGTTTGCATGTTCTTGTGCTTTTTTTTTTCCAGGAGTATCGGTGTCATTACCTACATTCTGTAAGTAATCTTCCATTGTTCATCATAACATAACCCTGATAGTGAATCCTTTTAGATTCATTCTGAACACCAAAGTCCTTCTCCCCACATTCATATTTGAACTGGGATATAATTCAGCTCTGAAAGAAAGCCTCCTTTGACAAGCAGTGTGTTTTGTCAAGTTTATAGGTCAGGTCCTGTGGGATGAGATCAGTTCTGTCAGAAATGAAGCACACCAGATATAGAGGAGATAACCAACAGATTGCTCACTGTGAGCCTTTCAGCTTTAACCAGGGATAAGGAGGTTCATCTTAAATCTAGCGTGTCCTTTTTTATATTAATAATTTCTACAACCCCAGGTTATTGTGGAGGGATATTACATGTGTCAGCTTTCATAGAAACTTCAATATCGATCTAATAAAAAACTTGTGCTGTCTCTTTTAGATTCTCTAGTCTAGGCAAATCCAAATATATATATATATACAGTTGAAGTCAAAATTATTAGTCCCCCTGAATTTTTAGACCACTTGTTTATTTTTTCCCCAATTTCTGTTTAACGGAGAGCAAATTTTTTCAACACATTTCTAAACATAATAGTTTTAATAACTCATCTCTAATAACTGATTTATTTTATCTTTGCCATGATGACAGTAAATAATATTTTACTAGACATTTTTTCAAGACACTTTTATACAGCTTAAAGTGACATTTAAGGGCTTAACTGAGTTAATTAGGTTACCTAGGCAGGTAAGGGTAGTTAGGCAAGTTATCGAATAACAGTGGTTTGTTCTGTAGATTATCGAGAAAAAAATATAGCTTAAAGGGGCTAATAATTTTATCCCTAAAATTGTGTTTAAAAAATTAAAAGCTGCTTTTATTCTAGCCGAAATATAACAAAAAAGACTTTCTCCAGAAGAAAACATATTATCAGACATACTGTGAAAATATCCTTGCTCTGTTAAATATTTGGAAAATATTTAAAAAAGAAGAACATTTTTTGAAGGGGGCTAATAATTCTGACTTCAATTATATATATATATATATGTATATTTGTGGTATTTATGTATATTTTTGTCATCAGTTTGAGTGGCCTGTCACCGTTCCAAGGCGAGACGGATGAAGAGACGCTGAGAAACATTGTGTCAATGAACTATGAGTTTGAGCCTCATTTCTTCAGCCAAACCACCAACATGGCCAAAGACTTCATCCAGAAACTACTAGTTAAAGACCAGAGGTAATAATAAATGGCTAAGATAAATGATGGTTTTGAGTGAAGCAACATTTCCCAAAACATTTATGTACTTATTACTGTTATGCCGAGATCACACTGCACGATTTTAGCCCTGATTTTGCTCGCTGAAAAATATTGTCAACATGCATTCCTGTCTCTCTTTTCACTGTTTTATTCCAATAAAGGTTAAACACTCCAAATATATATTTAAAATATATGACCATAACGGTCAAATTTGCTGCATACATTCAAAGTCCCTTTTAGGCAAGTCATTTCACTCAGACAGTATGCTCAGGCAGTCTTTCTGGATGGGGAAACATTAAACTGTTTGGCAAGCTTTCGATTACATTACATATTTGGAATCACTAATAAAATAAGCAACAATAAGCAACAATTGTCAAATCGGCATATTTTCAGGTTGCCTGAGCTAAGTTGTGGGACATACCTAAATACTTGATGTTATCTGTTAAAGGTGTTTTCTTTAAGTATGTTTAGCCTGCATTAATGCATTATGTTCAAGCTGCACAAGTAAACATTAAAAGATTGTGATCTCAGTTCAAACCTGCGCAACATGAATGATAAATGATAATGATTTGCATGTTTATTAATCCTTCGAAGCGCTGCATTCAAATCTGCGTTTGATCAAGAGATTCAGTTTTTATACTTTTTCAGTTAGTTACATACAATTAAATAAGAAGTACCGGGAGAAGTTTATAGTTCAGATATAAACTAATGTTTATGGTCAAGATTAAAAACACCATTTAATGGAACCTGACGCTGGTGAATGTTGTAGCAATTACATTGTGTAACCAATGGGTGGCGACAAACATCCATCAAAATTATGTCACTGAATAGGTTTTCAAAAATGATCCACCTATAATGAAACATGAAGTTTTATGTGTGAGTTGTTGAATCATTAATTGAAAATAAATATGTGTTATACAAGATGTTAGATTTCTATATTTAGCATTGTCAGCAACAGTAGCAAAGATTCATTCATTCATTTTCTTTTCGACTTAGTACCTTTATTAATCTGGGGTCACCACAGCGGAATCAACCGCCAACTTATCCAGCATATGTTTTACTATATGCTGTATACTATATACTATATTACTATAACCCATACACACTCATTCGCACACATACATACACTATGGACTATTTAGCCAACCCAATTCACTTTTACCGCATGTCTTTAGACTGTGGAAACCAGAGCACCCGGGGGAAACCCATGCAAATGCATGGAGAACATGCAAACTCCAGACAGAAACGCCAACTGACCCAGCTGAGGCTCAAACCAGCGACCTTCTTGCTATGAGGCGACAGCACTATCTATTGCGGCACTGCATCGCCCAGTAGCAAAGATCATTTTTCATATTGATTATTTTTCTTTTTTCAGCTGGTTCTTTCTTGATTTTTATTTTTAAGAAAATTACAGGTTCTAAGTTGTTTGTTAAAACCAATGTTTTTTTTTTTTTGCTGTTATCATTTTGTAGAAATGAAAAACAAAGGACATTTGTCTCCTCTCTTTTTTACTGATCCGAAAAATGGTCCAATCCATGACTCAAAAAAATGTAGAGATTACTCATTTGCATTTAAAGAGATGTATGAAAGGAGCAACATAGTGGCGCAGTAGGTAGTGCTGTCGCCTCACAGCAAGAAGGTCGCTGGGTCGCTGGTCTGAACCTCAACTCAGATGGCATTTCTGTGTGGAGTTTGCATGTTCTCCCTGCGTTCGCATGGGTTTCCTCCGGGTGCTCCGGTTTCCCCCACAGTCCAAAGACATGTGGTACAGGTTAATTGGTTAGGCTAAATTGTCCATAGTGTATGAGTGTGTGTGGATGTTTCCCAGAGATGGGTTGCGACTGGAAGGGCATACGCTGCATAAAAACCTGCTGGGTAAGTTGGCGGTTGATTCCGCTTTGGCGACTCCGGATTAATAAAGGGACTAAGCCGACAAGAAAATGAATGAATAAATGAGATGCATGAAATAAATTTCAATCAATCAATCAATCAATCAATCAATCAATCAATCAATCAATCAATCAATCAATCAATCAATCAACCAATCTGTCTATCTTTAAAAACTCAAACAATCTCTAGGTTGTGTCAGATCATTATACCTAAATCAAGTTGCTCTTTTACATTTTTAACAGCTTTGTGAAACTATTTACCTGTTGGATCCTTTTTCAGAGTTAAATATTGTTATTCTACTTCTTTGCCTTTGTGTTTAGTGAAAGAATGACAGCAGAAGAGTGTCTCATTCACCCCTGGATTAAGGTGGGATGACTAAACCTTCACCTTTCCTCTTTTTATTTCCTTACAGTAGTATTTTGTGGTATGATTATAAAACACTTATGACTTACAGTGTTTCACATCTGTTTCTTTGTTCTTGCAGCCTCTCAATAGAACTCAGATAGCGAAGAGGAACCGCTCCTCCATCAACATGAAGAACTTTAAGAAGTTCAACGCTAGGAGGAAATGGAAGGTCTGTGTTTGTGTGCTTGTTTTTTAGACACCACCGCTGTGTGTTTTGTCATCATGGTCATCGAGACTTGTTATTGGCTGAAGGGTGTAACTTGCGACACCCACAAACCAGCTTTTTTCATTACTATTTGTGCATCTTTCTTTGTTGTTACTGTCTTTCAGTCTCTTTCAATCAACCTGTCCATAGATTCTATGACTGATTCTGTGCTATTGCATCATTCTATTTATCTGTTTATTTGACAGAGATGTTTCACATCATGCAATCATATAGACTTTTTTAATCATCATGATGTCTCCTAAAAAGATTATTACGCTTAGATGTGTTATTCATCTTCTTGCTGTTTTACATGCTTTTGTACACAAGAAGCTTCAGTAAAGCAGTGTAAAAATGACTGAACTGTTTCTTTAAGAGTCCAAACAAGTTGCTAATGTTAACCTTACCTTAGTTGACTCAGATGACTCACTTCTCTAACCAACAGCAGTCAGAAATGTAAAGAGAGACACCTGCTGTTCAGTCTTTGCATTAATCTTTGCTCTGTTTATGTCTGAATAGACTGCAATGCTTGTTAAATCTGTATTTTTTTATGTTTATTTCCTTATTTTAGATGTCCTTTAACATGGTTTCGGCTTGCAACCGGCTGTGTCGACTGCAGATACTGTGTAAAGCTCGTGGTACAGAGCAACAAGAACTGGTATGAGTGCAATTTTTATATTTCATTCAATTTTCATCAGCCACAGTAGAATGAACCACCAACTATTCAAGCATATGTTTTATGCAGTGGAAACCCTTTCAGCCACAACCAAGTACTGGGAAAAAAGCATGTTAATAATTTTAAATTTCAAACACTTAAATAGTCAAAAGAAAAACATGTTTAGAAGAATAAGAAACTGAATGTATTATGGGGAGGTTGAATAAGTAGTTTCTAATCATTTATTTAAATTTCAAGCAATTAAGCAAGAAAAATATTATTATTAATTATTATTATTCTTTAGAATGTTTGTCTTGTGACATTTTAAAGAGCGTACTGTAAGCACACTAACCTTTTAGAGTAATTGCTCAATTTCTAAAATATATTTTTTTATATTTTCTTGTATGTTGTCTGGATATGATAAAAAATTATATTACTTTTTTACTGTAAAGAATTTTAGTTTTATATGTTATTTCACATAATTACTTAATATACTTTAAAGAAATAAATACATATCATTTGCATAAATGAAAGACATTACAATAAACACAACAATTAAGTTCTGGATAAATTAATCACATTTTTAATTTAAGATTAATTTTAGTTTGATTGAGATATTACTAGAGCACTGAGATCTTATTTGTAACTATAGAACTATATAATACTTTTATTTAGTAAAGGTACATTTACATGAGTGTGTGTGAGAATGAGGCCCCATTTACACTAATACGTTTTAGTTTTAATGCAGAGTTTTAGAGTGAAAATGATCACACTGGCGTTTCAGCTAGCGTTTCTGAACAACTCTCCGTCCACACTATACTGCTGAAAACGCACATCTTATGACCTCACACAAACTCTTGCATGCACTTCAGCATATGCGCGCGTCTGAGCTCCAGGCAGTCAGCGGGTGCTTTGAGCACATCTACCCAGATGGGAGCTGTTTATGTCAGACTGTACATCAAGGATCTACCGTTGGATCTAATCTCACTATATTTGTTAAATGTGATATTTAATTCATCTTGTTGTCTAAACCTAGCAACATATTTTCTAGTTTTGGTCTTTTGAATCTATTACTTTTTCTCAGGTAATGTGTTTAGGCTGAGCGCAAAGATAGGTTAATATTAGGGGTGTAACGATTTATCGTTGTACGATTTATTGCGATGCAAAAATGTCACAATATGCATCGTGGCGTTATGACGATTTGATTACGATATGACGTCCGTATTCTCTTATTAGTTGAGCTGTTTGCACGTGAGCTACGTTCCACCTGCTGTCGCACGTGAGTTCAGATTGCAGCAGCAGTAATGTTAGCAGACCAAGATGAGTGGAGCCGAAATAGAGGATGGCCCATCCTCTCAAAATCAGACGTCTGGCAACATTTCGGTTGTACAGTCATTGCTTTAGACTCGCTCGCTTTTTGACACGCATACTGGGTCAAACATCCTAAGTTTTAAAGTCTTCACAGTGATTTACTTTGCACAGCGACAGGGACACCTCCTAATGGTGTTGAAAGAGTCACATACTGTATTTATAAGGTACAATTCACCCTAAAATATCATTCTGTCTTCATATATTGATGTATTGGCGGCCGCAAAATCACACATGACGTGAGCTGACGTGAGTTGTTACTACAGAGGGCGGACTTTGATAGACGCGCGCGTATGGCAAGTCGTTTTAGCATTTAAACCTTTGTTCTGACTATCCATAAATATATTTAGAGATATCTCTAATTATATTTTGACTAGTCATAATTATAATTCGACTAGTCAGAATGACAATTAGAGATATCTGCAATTACAATTGTACTAGTACGAAATCAGATTGGAGATATCTGCAAATATATTATGACTAGTCATATTCCTCCTTTGACTTCCATTGAAAAATATTTGCAGATATCTCTAAATGAGTTTTGACTGGTCACAATTGTAATTAGAGATATCTCTAAATGAATTTAATTAAATATGAATTAAATACCTGGAAATGTGGATTTTTTTTTGCACACACAAAAAACGCAAGTGACCAAGCAAAGCCTTAAGCTCTTACTGTTAAATTCAATTGAATAGAAAGCTTATTTTTTTGCACCTTTATTTAAATTTTTCCTTAATTTTGTCTCTGTCATTTCAATAATATTTTTAAGAAGTTTTTTAATTGTTTTATTTTCCAGAGACAGGCCTGTTTAATTTATTTTCTTAAAGAAGGTTCAGTTTAACAAGTTGAAACAAAAGAAATACATAAAAAATAGTTTACTTGGTAAAATTTGCATTTCAGTTTAATTTTCAATTTTTATTCCAAATATCGTGATACATATCGAATCGTGAACATTATATCGTGATACACATCGTATCGTGAGCTGAGTGTATCGTTACACCCCTAGTTAATATATCAATTAATGTAATATGGTACATTACGCGTACACTGATTCTGCACATTTGACTAATTGCTTGCCTTTATTTTCTATAATGTATAAACTTATTGTACGTTATACTTTTATAATGGCCATTATTGATTATTAAAATTGATATTGAGCAAAAGAGAGGGTATGTTTCATATTTTCAATGAAAATAAAAGGAGGCAGTTATCTTATAGGCTCTTGGCTTTGTTCTAAATATGCATACAGTGAAAATGACAGTCTTCCTGACAGTCTTCAAGATGTTATAAATATGCAGCTACACAACGCCTCAACATTTTTGTTGTCTATGAAGTTGCTAATATCAAAATGAAAATAGGCAATTCCTTATATCTTGTTTTCATTTTATTGTTAAGATCAGGGCCAGGGTGTTGTGAATGAGGTTATAAAGTACACTGTTACCTTTGAAGTTTTTACCAGACATGTCCTCGGGAGTTTGTTTTCCATATTAAACTTACGATGTCTGATCTTACAAGGAGAGGATGCAAGACTGAGCTTTGTGTAGGCTACTTAATATTGAGGTAAAAACCCCTGCAGCCCCGCTTCCGCGTAGTGGAAAACTCTAAAACTCCAGCGTAGTGTGGACGGATGGCGTAACCGCAAAACTTATGCGTTTTAAAACTAAAATGTATTTGTGTAAACAGGGCCTAAGAGAGAGTATGGATGTTTCCCAGCATGGTGCTGGGTTGTGGCTGGAAGGGTATTCGCACACATATGCCAGAGTAGTTTGCGGTTCCTTCCGCTGTGGCAACCCCTGATAAATTAAGGACCAAGCCAAAGGAAAATGAATGAATGAATTAATTAATTTTTTAAAAAAGACAATAAAAATTTCAAAGCGCTGTTCCTTTTTACAGTTTCTAGACAGTAAATGCAATAAAAAATGATGAAGTTCACCCGAAAATGAGCATTTCATCACCATTAACTGGCACTCAAGTGGTTCTGAACCATTATGGATGTCTTTCCTCTGTGAAACACAAAATAATAAACAAAAACCTCAACATTTTTCAAAATATCTTCTTTTGTGTTTAACAGAAGAACAAGTGGAGGATGAGTAAATGTTGACAGAATTTTTATTTTTGTGTGAAAAATATCTTGTTAACTGTTATACATAAATAAGCATTTCTTCACTTTTTTCCACCTAGAGAGACTGCGAGAGTGATCAGGAGGACACAGGCACAAAACCAGCATCTCTGTTACGCAGACGGCTCAGTAGCAGCTCATAATTGTGACCTCTAGAGGGAGTCAGAAACACAAGCATCTCCATGTGAAGAGGAGGCAGCAGCAGCGCTCATTCAACCCAATAGGGGGAGACCGGCCCATCCACAGGCCAAAAACACAAGCGATTGCTCATATCCAGTTACAGCGGATGAGGTGATCTGAAGGAGGAATGGGGAATGGGGATCATTGTGGCTTTCAATTCTAATATGCAAGCATGTTCATAGAGTTCTACCTCTGACAGACTGAGTGTGACGCCTCTACCTGAAGTGCTGTTGACAGAATGGTCGGCTCTTGTGAAGGATGTACCTACAATATTCAGTTCTCCTGTTTTTAGCTGTGGATTTATTTTTAGTGGGATTACAACATTAGTTTAGGGGTGCACTTATATATCAATGCCATATACAGTTTTATCATTAAATGTTTAGATTATTAGAAATGATTAGCCCTCCGGTGAAATTTGTATTCTTTTTAAAAATATTTTCCAAGTGATGTTTAATAGAGCAAAGAAAGCGTTTTTATTTTCTTTTGGCTGCAACAAAAAATATATAATAATATCATTTTTAGGGTTCATATTATTAGCTCCCTTTTTCCGATTGGCTAGATATCAAGCCACTTTTGTTCAATGACTTAAATACTTAAAATAACTAGTACAATCTTATGTACTGTCCTCATGGCAAAGACAAAAAAATATTAATTAGAATTTAGTTATTAAAACTTTTATGTTGAAAAATGTGTTGAAAAAAATCTCTGTTAAACAGCACTTGCAAAAACATGAAACAACAGAATGAAAGTTTCACAGGAGTAAAAATTTTAAAAAGATAGATAGATAGATAGATAGATAGATAGATAGATAGATAGATAGATAGATAGATAGATAGATAGATAGATAGATAGATAGATAGATAGATAGATAGATAGATAGATAGATAGATAGATATTGCATTTAAACAAAAGTAAACAATATTTACCTTTAGTTATGCTCAAAGACCATGGCCCATTTACACCTGGCTACACTCTCAGAAATAAAGGTACAAAATCTGTCACTGGGGCAATAGTATCTGGATGCAGCCTTTATGATGCATCTCTCATTAATGCAATGTCAAACACAATGCACTCAATGGAGCTAGTGACTTCACTGTGTACAAAATGTGTACCCTTTTAGTAACTTAAAGGCCCTAGTGACAGATTGTGTTCCTTTATTTCTGAGTGTGTACTATTTAGCTACTTTCAATAAAGTTATCTGATATCCTCATATCAGGCAAATAATTTATATACAGTTGAAGTTCAATTATTAGCCCCTCTTTGTTAAATATTTCCTAAATGATGTTTAACAGAGCAATGAGTTTTTCACAGTATGTCTGATAATATTTTTTCTTCTGGAGAAAGTCTTAATTGTTTTATTTCGGCTAGAATAAAACTAGTTTTTCATTTTTTAAAAAACATTTTAGGGTAAAAATTTAAAGCCCTTTTAAGCAATTTTTTTTTCTTTGATAGTCTACAGAAAAAAAATCACCATTATACAATACCTCGCCTAATTACCCTAACCTGCCTAGTTAACCTAATTAACCTAGTTAAGCCTTTAAATGTCACTTTAAGCTGAATAGAAGTGTCTTAAAAATATTTGGTCAAATATTATTTATTGTCATCACGGCAAAGATAAAATAAATCAATGATTAGAGATGAGTTATTAAAACTATTATGTTTAGAAATGGGTTGAAATTAAAGACAGGGGGGCTAATAATTCTGACTTCAACTGTACCTGTACATAGGAGTAAACTTTTCTTTTGAATCTTGAACCTTGTCAAGCACAATGAATGGTAGACTGATGAGTGATTTTATACACTACAAATGCCATGTGGTCATATATGCGTTTCTGACTACCTCTGTAATGTGGTTTAAAATGATAGAATAATGAAACATTTCATGTTTCACAACATATGATTGAATTAAATCGATTCTTAAAGAGGCAGTTCACTCAAAGATGTACTCACCATTTACTGACACTCAAGTGTTTTTCAACTAAATTTCTTTCTTCTGTTAAACAAAAAACAAGACATTCAGAAGAATGTTAAAAAGAAAAACAGCCATTGGCAGTTTTTAAGCATACCTTCTTTTGTGTTTAATAGAAGAAAGTAACTCAAACAAGGTGACTAAAACCCCCCTTAACTGTGAGGAAATGATCATTTTCATTTTTGGGTGAACTATCCCTTATAAATCAGGTGTAAATAGGTCAAAACCAAAAATTAAGAAAAATGTTTAGTGATTTAGTGTCTTAAAGGGTTAGTTCACCCCAAAATTAAAACGGTTATTATTTGTTCACCCTCATGTCATTCCAAACCTATATGAAATCTGTTCATCTTCCAAACACAAATGAAAATATTCACATGGATTAACATTTAAGCTTTGTTTGGTGAATGTTTACAGCAGTCATTTGACCACAGAAGCGGAAACATGCTTCCTTTATGCCTGAACCAATGAGGTTTGTTTGAGCTTCTACAAAAACCTAAAAAGTTTGTTTTTGTGCATCTTTGTGCTGATAAATATGTAAATGTGTATAAAAGAATGCTTATCATGTAAAGCATGGATGTGTTTCGAACCTGTAAGACCCACCTAATTTATATAGATCTTTTTTTTTTAGCAACATTTTAAAGAGTCAGAGTTTTTTGTAGGATGACTAGATTTTAGTCTATTGTCACTGACTGAGTCATTTTTAAGGCACAATATGTAAGACATTTTAAATTACATTATCCAAAAATCACTAGAACAGTATTATATATATATATATATATATATATATATATATATATATATATATATATATACACACACACACACACACACACACACACACACACACACACACACACACACACACACACACACACATATATATATATATATATATATATATATATATATATATATATATATATATACTGATATACTGATGATGATTTGTGTGTGTGTAGGGGTGGGACAACGACATAACTGTTGATGATTGGCTAAAAATGAAGTTGACTCTTTCAAAGGGGTAGATGGAGCCACTGATTTAAAGCAACTAAAGCTTAAAATTTTAGTGCTGTTCAGACATGGAGAAATAATCAATATTTACAAAACCAGTCAATCATGTTAGCACATTTTAATGAAGTACTTTACAATCACATTTCCATATCATCAGCTTGCTGTGAATGCAGCGACAGTGAGAGAAAATGTGGACTCATGGTGGTCTCGAATACGATTTACCACAGTTATACCAGGATTTAAACATTAGAACAGGGTTGTCAAACTCAATTCCTGGTGGGCCGCAGCCCTGCACAGTTTAGTAGCAACCCTGCTCAAACACCTTTGGTTCACCCGTGGGAAGATCTCAATAGCATAAATATGAAAATAATACTCTAAATAATGCTCTAAAAATAATCTTTAAATATTTATACTCTATACATTTTTGAGAAGCATTATTTATTTTTCGACTTTTTTGTTGGGTAGTTGTGGTAAATATATTGTAAACCATCTATTATGTTTTACAGTTCCACTACAGAAATGATTATATTTGCAATAAAATAATACAAATTAAATAATTTAATAGATTGTCCCACAGCAACAATTATATTGTATAATATTAGTGTAAAATGTTTGATAATATTTGTTTATTTACCCAGCAAGCACACAACATCTTAAGACATTTATATGAGGGTAGATTTAGGTCAGGATGTCAGCTGACCAAAATTCAAAGTCTAGCCAGCGTCTAAGGGCATCGTTATTTTGACGTCCAAAAGCGACGTTAAATTACGTTGATATTTGGTTAATTTTAGGTTGTGTTGGAAAGTGACCCAAATCGAATGTCTGATAGATGCCATGGTGGTAACGTCCACACAACATCAAGGTGTAACATGATTAGACGTTGATAATTGGTTGATTTCAGGTTGGACATTGACGTCGGCCTGATTTTGGGTTCTGACATCAAACCCAAACATCCCAAAATCTAATTTCCCTGTGACGTTGGGGTATGTTGGGTAACATTGTCAATATGACGTCATGTTGATGTCCTCTGCCTGCAGGGTAATTTATTGTCCATAGACAATATAGACATTTATAAGACAAATAGTAATTTGTTTGACAGTTTTCTTTTAAAAGTAAACTTAAGTTATATTCCCTGGTAACCCAGTTACTATTTGTAAGAAGTAACTAACTACCTTTTTGAAGTAACTAATTACTTTTTTAAGTAACATACCTAACACTGAATGTACTTTAGCTCATCAGTGAAAATGATTCAGCTGAAGTCCTGTACAATGCAACAAAGACCACAACTCTCATGATTCCACATCAAAGGCTGATTTATACTTCTGCACCAAATGATCTGCGTGACCCACGGCGCCTGCTTTGCGCGTAGACATACATTTATAGTTGTGAATGCTGTTCGGGCTGCTCTGCAATAACGCTTCCAAAATGCTTGCTGGCAGTTGGTTTTTATGTTCCTCTGTCGAGTTTCTTTGTGGGTATTTTGTTTTTCTGAATGCTACAAGTAGCTAAAACTCACTCATTTAGAGGTGGGAACCAGTGGATGTGCAACAACTTTATCATAAAGGTAAACACAAAACAAAAATTTCCATCTGGAGCTCCTTCCCAGGACTCGGCTCTCAACGCCGCCCACGCTTGTTACCGGTATCAAGCTGACCAATCACAGATCTTGCGTTATGCGTCGCTGTGTGTGTAGTTATTGTTTGAGAGGTGCGCATCAGCCGCGGCATTAGCAGGGCTATACGATCTAGCAAAGGCTGTGCAGATGCATACCCGTGCGCTTGACGCAGAAGTATAAATCAGCCTTAAGTCACGACATCATCAAAATATGCTTTTGTTTGTTGTGTTAAGCTCCCTCTAGTGGTGAAAATTACATACTGTGCCTTTAAATAAAAAATCACCATTTTTAAAACTCACAGAATAATCATAAGTGATATGTCAGTTTGATTTTAAACATTGAAGTAGAACATTTCCCCGTTTTCACTACAATTTTAAGTAAACGACAGACTAAGATTGGAATCTTAGATTCAATTACAAAAATGTCATTTTTGTTATGAAGATGAACAAATAAATGATGTATTTGGAAGTACATGAAGCTGAGTTAACGATCTGCTTTTAACCAATACTTTTTCTATTAGAGACCAAACTATATTCATATTATTATTGGTGGCCTTTTCTTCAGTATAGCTCAACTGTAGTTCAAATATTGTGCGATATTTTGTGTTTAATATTTAGTTAGACATCTTCAGTACGGTCATCTTCGGGCAAGGATGGTAGCTGTTATAAATTAAAGCAGTTAGCAGCTTTACAACTTCTCTACTTTACTCGGTCATGTTTGAGCAACAGAGATTTCACATGAAGAGCTGCTTTATATGTACTTGAATGGTGTCACGCAGTGTTGAGCAAACTTATAAAATGCTGCTTGAATTATTCTAGACACTAAATATTGCCTTGAATGTCAAACTATATTAAGTTAACTGTTGAAAGTGCTGAACTTATATTTTTATGTAAAAAATATATCAACAAATAATTTTTTTTCCCTCAAACAATATCGGTCTTCCTTGTAGGTTTAAAATCACGGTTTAGTTTGAAAAGTCTTCCATTATCCAGACATTACAACATTTTACCTTCTTACACTGTTGCCTATATTCAATTTGTAATGTGAATACCGCACAAATTCTATATTGTTGTCATGATATATTTTGTATACTATATTATACTATAGACTTGCAAGAATGTTACAGTGTTTTCTGTTATGTAACATTTGGTTGGGTTGTAATTCGCTAACATCACAATTCAACATATCACGCGTGTCAACAGAAAACTGGTTTATTTATGTTTTTGAATAGAGCATGTCAGATTAGTGAGTGTGTGTTTTTCCTGAATGAGGCGGCGTTCTCTGTGTATCAGATTTTATTATGCAGTATTTGTGTGTCTCATTTTCTTGTGTGTTTGCAAATGTTTAAAGAGTTTTGTTTGTGTGTTATTTGATACTGTTGTCTTTTAAAAATGTCATTTGGTAATTCGCTGCATGCGGTTTTTATACTTGCTTTGATTTTGTGTATGTCTTGGTTTGCTTTATTCTGCTTGGTGTAAATTAAAAAGCAGTTTGTCCTTCAATTTAATCTTGACTGGTTAATTTTGTTTCAGTACAACTTGGCAACAAATTCTAAAATAAAATTAGTTATGTTTAGTAAAAAATATTTACCAACATCAGTTTAATAATCAATATAATGATGTTTCAGTATAATATACACTCATTCATTTTCTTTTCGGCTAAGAGCCTTTATTAATCAGGGGTCGCCACAGCGGAATGAACCACCGACTTATCCAGCATATGTTTTATGCAGCGGATGCCCTTTCAGCTGCAACCAATCTCTGGGAAATATTCATATACACTCATTCTCACACATACACTACGGATAATTTAGTCTACCCAATTCTGTACCACATGTGTTTGGACTATGGGGGAAACCGGAGCTCCCGGAGGAAACCCACGCAAACATGAAGAGAACATGCAAACTCCACAGAGAAAGGCCAACTGACCGAGCCAAGGCTCGAACCAGTGACCTTCTTACTGTGAGACGAACCCACTACGCCACCGTGCAGCCCCAGTATAATTTACAGTTGAAAGCCAAAATATTAGCCCACCTGTGAAATTTGTTTATTTCCCATCAATTCCCATCCCTTATTTTATTTAGTTTGGCCTTTAATAAAAGCTGTTTATTTATTTTTTTAGGGTCAGTATTATCATCGCCCAGAACTGTTGTCATTAACTTTCCTACTTACTCAAGCTCATTCTGAAAATGTACCCTCATATACATTTCTGGAGTGTGCCAACTACGTCCCAGAAGCTACATTTTTTTGCAGTTTTTGTTTTCTCAAATCCACCAGAGTCTGCTGTGTGTGCTTTTACAGATCTCAATTTTCTCTTGTGAGTGCCATTCGCGCCTGCTGTTCTCGCAGAAATCTGCTGTCGACCAGCTAACTGACTGACCAATCGACTGACCCACCCTCCTCCTTCACTAAACCCAACCAATAGTGTTTTCAAAAGCACTGATTGACCCACCCACCCATATCCCTAAACCCAACCTACAGTTTTAAAAAGCAATCCAGAAAAAGAAAAGCCCTCGCCTAATTTTTACCATGTGTTCAGATTTTACCACATTCTCACCGTTATTTACTTGTTTATTTTATTTTTTATCCTCTGTTTTTGTCTGAACTGCCTTCTGGAGCCATTCTTCACAAGATTCGAATCCTGTCATCGCAGTCAACTCTTCTCTGAATTTCAAGTTCGCCAACGTACATGCGAGCTACTGGACAAACAGCTGGAAAGCCGTCCATACGGAGGTAAGCATTTAGCTGGTAAGCGGGAACAAAAACAACGTCATATCTCCCTGTAGTGTTCATTTTTAAGATGAAATACAGCCATACTTATTTCTGGCTACATATTTCGTGATCTCCAGAAATGTAAATAGGGCTACATTTTCAGAATGTGTTAAGTGTTTAAATTGCACCCAGCTGAACCACATACTTTCATCATGGAAAAGGCAAAAGAAATCAGTTATCATAAATTATTATTATTATAAGTTATTATTACTAATTCATTTGAAAATTAATAAGTAATGAAAAAACCCAATTATCTCTTAAGATCCAAATTTAAAATATTAGTATCAAATTAAATGATTAATAATAAAAATATGGTAAGTCATGGTAAAATATGAACTAAAAATAATTTAGGAAATTAGGAAATTATTTATTGTTTTATTACTAATTAATTTGAAAATTAATAAGTAATGAGAAAACTCTCAATTATCTCTAAGTTCCAAATGTAAAATATTAGTATCTAATTAAATGATTAATAAAAAAATATGGTAAATCATGGTAAAATATGAAATAATAATCATTTAGGAAATTAGGAAATTATTTGATGTTTTAATTATTTAAAAAGGAAATTATTTTAATGTATTTTATGTAGTTATGCTCGTGTCCAAAAATCCAGCTGTTTCTTTTATTGAGTAGTTTTTGAAATCCTATCCAATCCAAACCAATTAATTCATTGGTTTATGAGTGTAGATAGCCTGCACACTCTGTTTGTTGTTTGTTCAAACTACATATCTAAAATGAGCAGAAGCAACACAATTATTGAGTTTTTTTAGCAGACAACTTAATTGTTTAATGTTCAATCCACTTAAATAAAAAACTAATAAGTTAACTTAATTCCTTCATGTTGTCTAAACACAAATCGATTGTGTGTTGAAACCGAACGAATCCCAGCATTATTTATAGTGTGTAGGGGCAGATTTATCCAATAAGTACACTCTCAGAAAAAATGGTTCACTGTTGTACCAAAGAAGGTAGAAACCCTTGTCACTAGTCCACTACCTTTTTATGAAACAGAATTGTACCTTAAGACCAAGCAACAAATTTGTATCATTGCAGTTTGTACCTTAAGGACATGATTTGTACCATGGGAAACCAAAATGTACCTGCAGATACAATATTTTACCTTCATTAAAGGTACAAACCTGATCCATGAAGGTACAACTACAGTGACAAGACACTTTGTACCTTAACAGTGTCAAATGTGTTCCTTCAGGAACTAATTAAAGGCATTTTGCTATATCCAAAATGTGTCAATTTATTTACAGTAAATATAGAACATTAAACACATTTTTAATAAATGTTTTAAAAAAAGTTTATTTTTGTGTGAATGCATCTTTTACATTTACAAGAAAGTACAAAATATAACAAATCAATATATATATATATATATATATATATATATATATATATATATATATATATATATATATATATTTTTTTTTTTTTTTTTTAGCTGAACGTCTCACAACATCTTTCACAAAAATGTTACAGAAATACATTCTCCCATGTACAATATAAAACTTTTTTTTTCTCAGATTTACACACAATACCTTTGTAATCACTTAAAGGTTAATTTAATTTACTTATTTTTAAATGCCAAAAGGGGGAGATTTATCAGAAAATGCTTAGAAAACGTTAATTTAAAATGCCTTAAATGTTTAGTTTACAATATCTTTAGTTTTGTTTTACCAGTTGTTTTGTATTATAGAACTTATATATATTAATAATAATTAATGTTTATAAGTTTCATTAAACATGCTTTTAAATGATGATTCATGTTTTAATATTTTCATGTTTTAAAAATTATTCAAAACCACTTTGCCTTTGTAATACTTCCATAGATAATAAAGTAGAAGTTGTAATAAAGAAGTTGTCCAACACTTATGTACGCTTTTTTTTTATTACGCTTTTAGAACAATTGTGTACCTTCATTTCAATTGTACCATAAAAGGTACAGAACAAGAGTTCTTTTCTGTGTCATATATGGTATAACTTTTACAGTACAAAGATATAAAACTGTTCCATAGGGAACATTATTTGTACCACTGTGTATAGGCTACCTTTTTTTCTGAGAGTGTAAGCTGCTGCTTAGGGCTCCAGGAAGTCTGGGAGCCCACAATGAATACCTGAGTTTTTAGAAATTATCTGTAATGACATTTTCTTCTAGAATAAGGGTCTAACAAATACAAATTTACCTTAATTAGTACATCTGCACAATTGTGTCCCCACAACTCAATCATGGATCAGTCCAGCAGTCAAATCAGATGAAAATTCAACATAAAACCAAATAGTTTGTTCATTATTTTAGTTGTGAACTCCTTTTTAAGCAAAAAAATAATAATAAATAACAATAATAATAATTTAAAATGTAACTATAATGTAAAATGTAATTTTGTTGAGATAAGAGTATAGAAAGTAAGAGTGAGTGATATAAGAAAAAGCCAGCTAAATAAATACAAATACGAAGAGTGCATATTACTGTAGGACTTCGTGGTGGTCCCATAAGGCTCGAATTGCTTAGGGCCCCTAAATCACTAAACCCTGCCCTGACAGACAGTGTGTGGTGACCAATTAATAGATAAACAGTCTAAATTAATCATATTTTTTCGAGGCATTTTCCTACAGTCTCTTTCTTAAAGCGCAGTCATAAAGCCTCTTTTCTGAGTGATATGGACGTAAATGCAATCCCGCTTTAGCACACCTGGACCTGAGATGTCGTCACTGATGTGGGCGTGGCCACGCCTCTGGTCAGAGGCTGCTTTAGCAAGCACTGTGTGTGTAATTCCCGGCGAACGAGCCGCGATGATGGACTTTACCGGAGTTTGTCTGGAAATGTCATGATTGAAAACTTCCCGGAAAACATCTAGTGTGCGCCGCTTTGATGAAATGAACACACCAAGAGGTTTTTAAAGGCTTTTAAAGAGAAAGAAAACACCGAGGAGCGTCCGAGTGGAGTTTAAACTTTGATTGAAAAACACAAAAGGATAGGAAAAACAGAACATCATCAAAGTGGACAGGTAAGTCACACAAAGTTATAACGAACGGTGTTTTTGTAACAGTAAAACTCTCTGAGACCGTTTGGGATAGTTAAGACTATCAAAATAAAGAGAAAGGATAATAAAAACATTAGGACACATATTTTAACAAGTTTAAGCCTACTTTTTCTTGACCGATAAAAAGGAAACACAAATAAGTGTATAATTATATGTGTGTTGTTGTCAGTTCAGAGAAACAAACATGTTTAGTCATTCCATGTGTGTTAAACACTTCATTGTGCGTGTGCATGTGTGCGCGTAACACGTTCTGTATTATTCCTTCAGCGGACAATGACAGCAGTTAAGAGCGAAGAAAAGGATTAGGAGAAGGAAGTGCTTTTTGGATGTTGAGAACGTGTAATTGAGTGTGAGAGAGAAAGCTCTTTGTGTCTGGCCCTATAACTATAATCCCCAGGGGCCCCTGTGCTACCTGAGACTTTTGTGAGGACCTGCTGGTTTCCTTGCCTATGGAGTTCTGTTTAAAAACATGACTTCATGGAGAGAGGGAGAGAGGGAGAGAGAGAGAGAGAGAGAGAGGGAGAGAGAAGAGGCTGAGAGAATGAGCAAAGAGGATTGAACCAGGGAAAGCAGAGGTTAGGGGTGAAACTGACACAGAAAAGATCTTGAACTAAGCAGGATCAGCAGCTTTATTTGCTGTGGAAATGGGAAAGTGAAAGATGAGTGTGTGTGTTTGACATATAAAAGAAACAAATATGCACTGTAAAAAATGCTGGGTTCCACACAATCAATTTGTGTTGCAATGGGACAACATGAAGGAATTTTACAAAGTGAAGTGGATTAAACATAAAACAATTAAGTTGTTTAAAAACTCAAGAATTGTGTTGTTTCAGCTTATTTTAATTTTTTTAACAAACAGCAAACATGTTTTTGTGTGTGTGTTTCTGGATAGTGGTGTAAATAGGCATGAGCCGGAATAAGATTCTGACGGTATATGATAACGGTAAAAATAACATGGTTTCACGGTATTGTGATTACTGCTCTAAAATATATTCTTTTTAAATGTCTGGGTAAAATCCAAAAAAATTTGTGCAGTAAATATGTCAGGCTAAATAGTTCAAATCAATCATTGACTTCTGCTGTCTTCATTAGTCTAAAAAACACAGATTTCTTTACAATTTAAAATAGCATCTTTCGATATCCTTTCTGCTGAATGTACTGTTGTCCTTAAAAACAAAAACAATAAAATGTAATTAAAAAGTCTTACATATACTGTAGGAACGGTATAGCAGAAATGTTTGGTGGTTTTAAAACCTTGACTGTTCCAAACCGCAGTATACCTTGAAAATGGTTGCCTAATTGTGAACATACAAAATGTCATTTTAAAGTTTTGTCGGATTTTATTTATATTTTATATTTATTTATATTTGTTTTAGTTTATTATTGTCATCAATTCTATAATCATCATCATAATCATCATTATTACGTATTTATTATTGTTTACATTAATAAGAAACATGAAGAAATGCAAAATGTTTTTAACTACTAAAACAATTAAGTAAACATAATCAATTTGTGTTGAGACAACATAAAAGATTTGTGTGGAATTTGTTTTTTATAGCAAGGTAACACTCAGAAAATGACTTTTTCTGTCATTGTAGTGAGATGCACGGTAAAAGTCTTATTATCTTATTTGATTTATTTATGTATTATTATTTTTTCATTGTTATTTTATTACGGTGATGCGGTGGTGCAGTAGGTAGTGCTGTCGCATCACAGCAAGAAGGTCGCTGATTCGAGCCTCGACTGGGTCAGTTGACATTTCTGCGTAGAGTTTGCATGTTCTCCCTGCATGTGAGTGGGTTTCCTCCGGGTTCTCCGGTTTCCCCCACATGTCCTAAGACATGCAGTTCAGGTGAATTGGTTAAGCTAAATTGTCCACAGTGTATGAGTGTGAACTGGTGACGCAGTGGCGCAGTAGGTAGTGCTGTTGCCTCAGAGCAAGAAGGTCGCTGGGTTGCTGGTTCGAACCTTGGCTCAGATGGTGTTTCTGTGAGGAGTTTGCATGTTCTCCCTGCGTTCGCGTGGGTTTCCTCCGGGTGCTCCGGATAAGCTGAAAAAGAAATGAATGAATGGATGTTATTTTGTTTGTTATTATTTTCTTTATGTGTGCTTTTTTAATTATTGAGTTTATATTATTTATCTGTATTTACTGGATTTATAAGAGTAACATCTATTTAAAGTCTGTTCTAACTGCCGCAGTTGGGGAGGGGAGGGAAGGGGGGGGTGTTAAAACAGATGTTAAAATAAACTTATGGTACTTTTAAATTACTGAAGAAAATAAATTTTTAACTATTTAAAATGAGTTAAAACAACACAATTCAAAGTTTTTTTAGGGGCGGACAACATAATGGTTTTATTTACAATCCACTTAAATTTTGTAAAAATGGTTAAGTAAATTTTATTGATTTATGTTGGAACAACATGAAGAATTTCTGTGGGACCCAGTACTTTTTAAAGTCTAAATAGCAAACAAATGACATATAAGGAGATAAGAAATGGGAAAACTTTTAACAAGAGTCAACTCATTAATGTGTGTGGCCTGAATCTCAAGTGTGTAAACACAGCAGTTGTTGTCAACAGCGTCATTGCGTGTGTGTGTCGAGGGGGTTGAGTACCGTAGAAGTCAGCATGTCATAAACAAGGTATCTCTCATTCCTTCATGCTACGCATATGACGGGAATGCTTTTCTGGAACTGATTTAAAGTTGCAGTTTCATTTGGCTAATTTCTCAGGAACGCTCGATCTGATTGTGATTATTGATTTCTGTTGATAGACCTTTTTAAAGTGACTTCATTCCCTTGATAAAAGTGTCCTTGCATTTGATCTTTTGACCTTTCTTGGCCCTAAGACTTGACAGTGATTCCTGAGATTATTTAAACATGATGTGCTGTGTGCTGTATATTTGAGAACCGGAAGTTCTTTTTATCAGTTTATCTTAGGCTGATCAAAGTTCACTGTAACAAGAAACCTCTCAACTTTGACTAACACAGATCTAGTCATTAGTTAGCATTCAGTAAGTATTACTCAGAACCCCCTCTGAGACTGCATGCGGCCTCCTTCACAGCGAATAAGAAAAGGAAGAGGAGATAAATAGAGTCGGGGGTGAGGAAGGAAAGGGGGTGGAGGGCATGTTTATGGTCATTTGGTTACTGACAGCAGCAAATAAGGTGGCGATAGGACACATCTTGCTGGAAAAAAAGGACAATAAAATGAATTATCTGATATTTTTGAAGAATTTCACTCTCTGTGGACCCTTTTCAGAAGATCTTAGAAGCAGAAGTTGTCATAGGCTGTACACTTATTCTATTTTATTTTAGGTATTTTATTTTATTTAACAGGGACGATGCTCATTAATCAAGTAAAACTGTAAAAAAAAAAAAATCAGAGTTAGGCCTAATGGCTAATTTTCAACTGTTGCCCTCTGCCAGATTTAAAAATCGCAGTCCAGCATCAAAAACCCATTATTATACATACAATAGCAATAAAATGACTTACAAAAAAGTTTTTAAAAAATTTGATAAAAATGTTTTAAAAAACAAGAGAGAAAAATTACATGAGTGCAAACTTGATTCACTTTTAGCCATTTCTTTAACTTCCATTTAAAATGTTGAATAATTTGTAATTTTCCTTGACTGAATAGGAGGCTCTAACTGAGAAGACTGACTGTGCAAGTGTTGTACATCTAACCTGCACAGTTCAGTCTCGTGCTGCTCTGCCATTATTATTATTCTGTGCCACAAGCTCACATGACGGAGGTGGATCATGTAAATTATGTGTAATAATAACCAATGTAATAACAATATTATGTAATGTAGTTGACAGCAAAATTATTAGCCCGTGTTACATTTTTTAAATTTTTGTTTAATTCTTTTTGAATCATTTTAAATTATAGCTTTTTTGGAGTAAGTCATTTCATTCAGTTTCACTTGAATGGAATCTGTTTTCATTTTTTTATTTTCTTACTTTTTTTTAAAAAATAATTTGAAGTCAATAATAGTAGCCCCTTAAGATTTTTTTCTCTGTTGACTACAGATCAAACGAAAAGTTTTGTTTTTATATATTTGTAAAACAAATCGTAGAACAAATCATTACATACCTATTTTCTTTAGAAAAATAAAATCAATATCAGAGGAGAATTAATACATAAATAAACAAACAAACAATTAAATAACTTAAAAACATGCAACGGAAAAGACATGGAAGGTAGATACTCCAGAAAAGAGCCCAAAATTATTTCAAAAGTCTTTTGTGATCTCCTGACAATTTCTCAGGGGTGCAGTAGGGTGTACTGTAATATTTGATAGCATTTCTGTGACTTTTATAGAGGAAAAAATCTAGACTAATCATTATGCTAAATTTCTGATTATTGCATTAGAAATGTAGACACAGCACCAATAACAGCAGATTTTCTGTCATTCAGTGCCTAGATTATAAATGTCTATAAAATGACAAATAAATGACAAAAAAAAAATGTACTAGATTTTTTTTTAGATTATACTCATTGTATGCTAACAGCGGTTATGTTGTTACAGTCTGTGAAAAGAGTCTATTGCCTATGTTAAATATTAGTATATGAGTAACATAAATATACTTGTGTTTTTTGGGAATAAAAATGTTTGTTTTCACCAATGTATAAAAGAGCGAGGCAATTTTTTACTTTATATTGCAATTGTGACTCTTTGTTGTGAATTTCTCTGTTTATGTCTCTTAATTCAGTGTTTATTTGCAAATCAGAGAAAAAATAGATTAAATGACATAAAATTGTAAAAACAAAAAATATATATTTTAATTTCATTAAATTTTTTAATTTTAGTCGTTTTTTATTTTATTTCTTTAATTATTTTTTATGCCCATTAAAGATAAAATATAGTAATTTAGTCAGTTAGAAAAATAGTCAGTGTTCTGTGTGGAGTTTGCATGTTCTCCCCGTGTTCACGTGGGTTTCCTCCGGGTGCTCCAGTTTCCCTCACAGTCCAAAGACATGTGTTATAGATAAACCGAATTAGCTAAATTGGCCGGAGTGTATGTGTGTGAATGCAGGAGTGTGTGGGTGTTTCCCAGTGTTTGGTTGCAGCTGGAAGGACATCCGCTGCATAAAACATATGCTGCATAAGTTGGTGGTTAATTCCGCTGCGGCGACCCCTGATTAATAAAGTACTAAGCCAAAAAGAAAACAAAAAAAATAAGCATGAGGTGTATCTTAAAAAATGTTTATTAAGTCACGAGGCTTTAAACGTCGACGGAAAACTTGAGACAAAAATGCCCCGGTGTGCACGGGGCTTGACGTTGTGTGGAAGTTTTCAATAGACCAATTACCAATACCAACCTATGTCACACATGACGTCACACGGCTCCCCAGACGCAAAAAAAGACTGGCTGCAATAGTAAACGTGTCGTTTTGTGAGGTAGGATGCCAAATTCAAAGCCCAAAAATAGAAAACTTAGCTTTTACCATACACCACACTGCTTTAATGCCAACTGCAGGCGTCCACACAGAACAACATTGTTGGTATCCAAAGACTTGTAGGCCTTTAACTTCTCTCTTGTAAAATCACTTGAAGCTTCAGTGAGATTGTATATTTGGGGCTGGATGCTTGGTCATTTCGTCTTATCTAATATTCATTGGGAGGGTGCTATCGCAAATGGACCTGCAAGATGAACGCCGCTCAATTTAACCTTTATTTTGTTGAATCACTGTGCTTATCACTGGGTGACGAGCTGTTATAATATGCTTAAAGCATTATGTGAATAATATATATTATATGTAATTAATATAACTTATTACTAAGACAACAACAAACTCTGTACCGCATCGGATGTCATTCCCTCACTGTACATGCTAGCGCCCCCGTTTTTTTTCTGCCACCTCCCTGCGCTCGCATCTTGAATGTTTACAAACATGGTAATTGGTCTATATGACGTCTATCTTTGGTTGCCATACCTGATGAATAAATATCACAGTTTGAAGTCAATATAATGTTGGTTTAAGATGTTGGCTTGACGTTGGATTTTGGTCACTTTCCAACACAATATAAAACTAACAAAATATCAACGTCATTTCACGTCATTTTTGGATGTCAAAATAACATAGTTCCTAAATCTAACTTAATATTAATTTCTTATAACTTTGTGTTTTTTGTTTGTTTGCTTTTAACCTTAAAGCAAAAGATCATGTAAAAAATGACAAGTGCTTTCAACATTATTGTCAAACAACCTTTCACTGTTTGTTCCACACAATCGATTCAACATGAACATGAAGTTAACTCATTAGTTTTTACAAATTTCAGTGGCTTCAACATAAAATAATTAAGTTGTCCCCTAAAACCCTCAATAATTGTGTTATCCCAGTTCATTTTAAAGTAGTTTGAACATTAAGTAAACATAAATTTTTTTTAAGTGTAGTGTCGAGAGTAAAAAAACAAAAACATACAGACTGTCAATAAATGAATCATTTTGATTGGTTGTAAACAGACGCATCAGCTCACATTTCTGCAGTACAGCTCATAGGCTGTGTTAATAAGTCAGAATCTGGATGCTAATTCAGTTGCTAATGGTGACAATTTAGGTTGAGTCACAGACTGAGTGTTGTGTGTCAGTGATGCACCTGCAGTCATCACTGAATCGACACACACACACACACACACACACACACACACACACACACACACTCACACACACACACACACACACACACACACACACACACACACATACACACACATACATATGTACACACACTCATACATGCAGCAGTCGACCTGTGGTTCACCCTGACTCACTGTACAAATCCTTTCTCCCATTGTCCAGCATGTTTGCTCTTTGGGAGAGGGACCCGGCGTGAACATGACTTCAGTGGATTATGAAAGAAGGGAGGGGAATATTAAAACATTGGCTGGAAGAAAATTGCAGAACATAAAGGAAACCTTGGAAAGAAAGTTGTTGACTTGTTGTTGACCAAACAATACAAGCTTTGTGGTTTATTAGAGGCAGGTTTTACTTTTCATTTAAGATTTACTTTACTTTACTTTACTTTACTTTACTTTACTTTACTTTAGGGCCATTTGACAGTAATGCTAATGTTGCTAATATGTTATTTTATATTTGATTTCTTACTATAAAGTAAAAAGAAAAAAACAAAAATGAAAGTAAATATAACATTAATACACTAATAGATTTGAGAGAAAATAATATATTTAAAAATTGTCCCATACACACAAATGATGCATATACTTAATTTAAATATTTAAAAAGCAGTGAACATGTCAAAAAAAAAAAAAAAACAACCAGTAAAAAAGTAATACTGTTAAACGACATTAATTACACTTTTATAAATCTCTACATTTTTAAGGCATTTTTGTATTATATTTTTAGGTATTTCAAATTCAGAATTTTCACCAGCTATATCTCCATTCGTATTGGAATTGTAAGCATCATATTGGAGTGATAAAAACACAATAAGTGTCTTTTTTTAAATTTCCTGATGTTAAAATAGGATCCAAATCCCTCCCATTTTGAGGCCCACTGCAACGTGACGTAGGTGTGCAGTTTCCCCACCCACCGAATTGCTTGACAGCCACGTATTAACGTATAAACATGTCTCCATAGTAACATGTATAATCATATCCACAAGACAGGACCTGCGCGAAGCAACTGAGATTAAAAGATCTGTTCAGCTCTCTGTGATCAGCAGCACCTCAAGAATGAGATTTACAAGTTAAAAATGTTCCTAAAGCAGTGCATGTTTGTAATAACGACAGTAAAATCACTTTGTAATTCATCAGCACAGCCGCATGTCAGTACAATTATAACAGAAGACGCTTCACAAAAGACTTATCTTAAATCTTAAAAATGGGGTAAAATAGGTGCCCTTAAATATGCTAAGAAAAAAAGTTTAATTATCCATTTTGGAAAGCAGTTGCACTACTTAATATTTTAACTGTGGTAAAACATAAAAAAGGAAAAGCATTTATTAAAAACAATTTGTACATGCGTTTACTGTCACTTTTGATTAATTCTTGCTGAATAAACTGATGCATTTCTTTTTAAACACAAAATAAAAAAACATTTGACTTGCCATCAAACCCCAACAAAGTAATTATGAAATTAACTGAATCTAAATTTATCAGATTAATTTAAAATGGTAAGCAATATGAGATCATAACTCTCAATTTGGATTTTTTTAGGCATCCCAACTATGTTGACCTATCCAGAGGTGTGCTTGAAGCAGACAATTTGTTTATCTTGCTAAGATGTTTATCTTACTAAGTGTTTGGGGAAACCTGATGGAAAACAGTCATTATTTTCATTACTTGTGGTGCAGAAATGACACGCTTTACCTTAAAAATGCACCGTTCCACTTCCAGTGTTGAGCAATGAGCCGGTGGTAATTTGATCTATTCATTATTTGGGTCTAGACTCTTAAGTTAAGGAGGATGACGGAGGAGGAAAATTGCAAAATACGCAAGACCAAGTAAATATATCAGCGAGAGGAGTGGACGAGAGGCCCAGGAGGGGGAAGAGGGAGTATAAAAGACAGAAAGTTGATGTTCTCGTGTGTCTGGAGGAGAAAAGAAAAATGAGCTGGCTGCTTTCATGGTGACATAATGTGATTATATTATTATCGGTAATCTTGTGATGATCTTGTGGAATTTTAAATGCTCTGACATCTGTGTCGTGCAGATACACATGGAGACTGAAATTGTTTTGTTTTTGGCCACACCTTCCAAGTGTGAACATTTTTGCATAATACATAATTGCATAATTGTTTTATTATTTAAAAATATGTCATTGTTGCTGTTACAAATGTCATTATTTAGCTACTTTGTTCTTGCATATTTGGCTGTAGTTCTCTGGGGAACCTTTAGGCATCTGAAATACGCAGTGTCTTCCACTCATTTTTGGAATTGGATCTTTTCGGTAAATAAGTTGATCCACTTACAAACAGGAATGATTTTGAATCAAACTGACTTGGTTGTTGAGAATAACTCTTGTCTGTGTTAAAGCTGCATTTCTAAATCTGTTGTAAATTTAAGTTAAACACACACACACACACACACACACACACACACACACACACACACACACACACACACACATATATATATATATATATATATATATATATATATATATATATATATATATATATATATATATATATATATACCAGAGGTGGGACCAAGTCATTGTTTGGCAAGTCACAAGTAAGTCTCAATTCATTGCCCTCAAGTCCCGAGTCAAGTCCCGAGTCAAGACAGGCAAGTCCCTGGATAATATATATATATATTAGGGATGCAACAATAAAGTTAGCATATAATCTAATTATGCAAATATCTAATTTAGTTGACATTGTGTAGTTCATTCATTCATTCATTCATTTTCTTGTCGGCTTAGTCCATTTATTAATCCGGGATCGCCACAGCGGAATGAACCGCCAACTTATCCAGCAAGTTTTTACGCAGCGGATGCCCTTCCAGCCGCAAACCATCTCTGGGAAACATCCACACACAATCACACACACACTCATACACTACGGACAATTTAGCCTACCCAATTCACCTGTACCGCACGTCTTTGGACTGTGGGGGAAACCGGAGCATCCGGAGGAAAACCACGCGAAGGCAGGGAGAACATGCAAACTCCACACAGAAACTGCAACTGAGCCGAGGTTCTACCCAGCAACCCAGCGACCTTCTTGCTGTGAGGCGACAGCACTACCTACTGCGCCACTGCCTCGCCCGACATTGTGTAGTTTATTTTTTTAAACCCATTTAAATATAAATATAATATCTTTGTTCCTGAAGATGTAGGTGGCTAAAATCTAATGGATATAACTGTTTTGTTTTAATGCACCAAAGATTATTGTCTATATTCACTATAAAAAAAGATAAAAAATATTCATTTTCAAAAGGAATGTACATTGCATTAAAAAATGTGAATGAAGCCATGCTTCAACATTCTATATGTTAATAAGAGAACAAGATCAGCTTTTTGGGAAATGTGAAATTTCCAGTTAAAACACTGAAATTTGATGCAACCAGGGAAACCGCTGTAGCTCTTTTTTTACTACATAATAGATGTCTTTTGAATATATATATTTATAAATATATATATTTATATTTATATTTAATATAGAATTAATAAAATTAAATAGATTGTTTTTATATTAATTATTAAAATAAACATTGCAGTTTTTCCAAAACCACAACATTGTTTAGAAAAAATGTAATTTTACACTGTTTGTTTTAAAACGTTAACCTTTTCTTTTTTATATGCTAATGAAATATTTTTTACTATTAAATATGTTCCCACTATTATTTTATAGATACTTATTTTCTGCTATTTCCTAATCTTGTTCTGGTAAAGCCGAAACACGACTAATGTTTATTCTCGCTCTGAAAGCTATTTTGTCAAGCTGAATTCATTTACTCTAACAGGAAAGATTTAGAAAACGATTTAAATTCCATTTTAAAACTGAAAATAGTAATCTGTCAGAATTATTGCTGTTGGTTAACCTGGAGCACAGAGGTCTGCTCTTGCACAGGGAAATGATGTGCTGATGGTGCTCTAGTTGGTCAGGATGTTTTTCGCTTCTGCTGCTGTCCAGCTCGGTGAGGTAACTCTGCTCTTACCAGCTGAGGGGCGCATTCTCCATCAGGATTTCATCATGTATGGGATTGGATTGAATCAAGCTGCGTGTGTAATAGGATAGGGGAATAAACAAGTGCATAGTTCTGCTTTACACTATGAAAAGGTTGGGCAATGACATGTTAGCATGCAGCTGTGAGTTTGAGCATTTCTGTGATGTCAATGACCGTGCTGCTGATAAAGTCCCCAGTATACCAGTTTACCAGTAAACAGTTCTTTTCGTTCTTTTGAGGGCAAAAACGTAGGCTGATGATGGCATACTGCTTTCGAAGACTCCAAAATTCATATGTACCCCTAAACACAACGATGGTAGCTGAGAGAGAAGAACATCTGGCAAACAGCATTCTCCAATAGAAATGCCACATCTTTATATTGTTTTCTGTTTGGACATACACTAAATGGCAACTCCAGATGTTATCAAACAAATAGATAATACGTAGAAGTGGGCTTCTCATACATTATGTGTCATATGTACGTCTTTAAAATCTTTCCATGAGCAATTGTACAGGTGCGGATATACCTGTACCAGCTCTGCTACTCAGTGTGTTCATGTAGTTTTATTGTTTTTGGTTGTTGTTTTCCTGTATGACCTCTATAGATTGAAATATTAATTTGGGGGGTGGGAGGAGAGGGTGAATCACACGTCAAAGAAGGCTTAGCTTCAGAACACTCCTGATTATGATATTGCCATGGACTGATGCACTGCAAAAATGCTTTTCTTACTTAGACTTTTTATTTTGTTTCTATTCCAAATTTCTTAAAGTTACTAAATCAAGAATTTTTTTTTTGTTGAGAAGTAAAAAGTGAGTTAGATAAAAAATAATGTCTTGTTTTTAGAAATGTTATTTCAAAATGCAGTGAGTTTTACCCTAAAACAAGCTAAATAAAATGATGGGTAAGAAAATGTCATTTATTTCAAAATGAAAAAATATTAATTGAACAATTATTAATAAATTATTACAAATTATTAATTTGGACATTAAAAAACAATACAATATTTCTGACTAGATAAAGCTTCTTTATTTGTGAAGTATATTTATAAGCTAATTTCGAGAGGATGATGTTCTTATGATTGCTTACAGCTGGTCCCACATTATCCAATTTATGATTCACCAATCAGACGATTCCTAAACTACTATAAATACTGTAAGATCCATATACCAGCCATCATCGTTTTGAAAAACCCCCTCTTTCCACCCTACTCCTTCTCCTTTCCCAGATGGGTGGCACGGTGGCTCAGTGGTTAGCACTGTTGCCTCATAGCAAGAACGTTACTAGTTCTAACCCTTACCAAGCCAGCCAATGTTTCTGTTCAGAATTTAGACATTCTCCCCATGCTCACGTGTGTTTCCTCCCACCATCTTAAAACATGCAACTTAAGTTAAGTGTCTATACCAAATTGGCACCATAGACATGCTCCTTGTAAGTAGTTATCTCTTAAGAGCAATCACTATCTGTTCATTAGCTACTGCAGCAGGGGAGTTCTCGAGATCTACCTTAGTTCAAACTCCCCTCTCGCCTTGCAAATGGGAGGGAGCCCTGGGCTCGAGGATCTTATGAGCTCATGGCTCTCTCCCAGGACAGCATGCCAAACAAGTTTTATAATCAATCATCAGCTAGTGTGAACTCTTAAAAATATCTTTTTAATATTTGGACTTGAAACAAGACAAAACCTCTTATAAAGAAAAACATTTTTTTGCAGTGTGGTAGCTCAAAGGTAGCTCAAAGTTACTCAAAAATAACTTTTTTTGGCTGATATTTGTTTGAAATGACGTCATTTCATTTTTTTAATTTCAATTTGAAGTATACCAGGGCCTTAAAAATATGGAAATATGGACAGACCAGCTGAAATCGGCCAGATGAATGGTCGGTCACTGGATCAGTATGTCTTTAACCAGCAAGCACACAACATCATAAGACGTTATTAATATTGGGTTAGATTTAGGTCATGACGTCAGGTGACCTAAATTCAATGACTAGCCTGAAGGCAACGTTATTTTGACCTCAAATTACGTTGATATTTGGTTGATTTTAGGTTGTGTTGAAAAGTGACCAAAGTCCAACCTCTGATAGATGTCATGGTGGTAACGTCCACACAACTTCAAGGTGTAACATGATTAGACATTGATATTTGGTGGATTTTTGGTTGGACGTTTGACAGTGGACATTGACGTCGGCCTGACGTTGGGTTCTGACATCAACCCGATTTTCATTTCCAAACAAAATCCAACGTCCCCACGACGTTGGGGTACATTGAGGTATGTCAATATGACATCATGTTGACATTCTGTGCCAGCAGGGTTGTTTTCAATCACCTCTGGATGTGGTCGAAAGTGGACAAGCGCATAATGATGTAGGTAGTGTTGTCTATTTATGACTAAATCAACAAAATATCATATTAATACCAGGTGTAAATAGGGCCTACATTGGATCTGATCACACCTTTCCAATTCCAATTTCTAGGTGTAAACCACGCTTTATCTGTCTGGTACTGATTTTTAACATTCAAATAAACTTTTGTGATAATTCTGATGAGACGTTTTATATCTCAAAACAATTGTACAGTGCAATGACAGTTTTGTTGTTTGGAAAATAAACAAACTTTCACCTCTTCGATCACCTCTCTAAACCTCTACATTCTCTGTTCTGCAAACAGCTCACTTTCTCTCATCGTACGTGCTTGCACACAAAGGTGTGGTGTAGAAGTAATAACCATATCTCAGCCTGTTGTCTTTGCAATGTGTACATTCATAGACAAATAATTTGCAGAGCATTACTCATTTTCAAACAGGAATACTAGAGCGACAGAGGCCATTGTAACTGAGAGGAAATGGTTTTATACGAATGTGCTTGACAATGCGTTTGTTATAGAATGAGAATAAGGAAAAGGACGGAAGAGGAATCACTCCAGACGATTTCAAAACAGTGTTATGTAATATGCGATAACCATAGACAAGAGAGAGGTTAAACGAAGGGACAAACAGACTCACGGAGTGAAAAACAGACTCAAACTATTCCCAAACACATCACTCACTTTCCATAAACTCCCAGGGATTTGAACTAAAACACTGTGATGTTACGACACTTCTTTTCTAAACATGCAACGGGCAGCTTTTATGACTCGATGCATTCCCTCATATGCTGGAGTTTTATTTATAAAGTGAACACTGATATGAGATCAGATAACACACTTTTTTTACTCTACATAGCATAAATTGTATTAACATGCAATCAACAGGTTGTTTAAAAGTCACAAATACTTTATGTGACTGAATAAACCTGACTGTACAAAGTTAAACAAACCTTAGAGTCACATTTGGTAGAATAGGCACATTAGGGCAAGAGTAAGCTAGAAGCAAACAAGTTGAAATCCCATAGACTTGCAAGGAAGGAGAGAGTGGAGTCATATCTACAGAGTTAAGGGTGGACTCTTTTCATTTACGCGAACAGCTACATAGCAACAACCCAGCACACATTAGCAACTGGAAAACAAACCAATCAGTGCACTGTAGCAACCAAATATTGCCTTGGTAACCCTTCAAGGTTTTGCACCACTCAGATTTCCTTAAGCAAAATGTAAAATGTTGTCATTCATATGTAAATTATGTTTAATAATAATAATAATAATAATAATAATAATAATAATAATAATAATAATACCATTAATGACAATAATAATAATAATACCATTAATGACAATAATAATAATAATAATAATAACAACAATAATATTAATAATAATAACATTATTGACAATAATAATAATAATAATAATAATAATAATACCATTAATGACAATAATAATAATAATAATAATGATAATAATAATAATAATAATACCATTAATGACAATAATAATAATAATAATAATAATAACAATAATATTAATAATAATACCATTATTGACAACAATAATAATAATAATAATAACATTAATAACAATAATAATAATAATAACATTAATGACAATGATAATACTACTACTACTAATAATAATAGTACTAATAATAATAACTTAAAATAATAACTTAAAATAATAATAATAATATTAATAATAATAATAATAATAATAATTATTATTATTATTATAAATAATAATTTACCATATGTCACTTATGATTTATGTAAGGGATAACTGACATTCGGCCATTAAATTATTAGAAAATAATGCACACATGTGGTGGTGATGTGGCCATGACATAAAGCAGGCTGTTGAACGCTTGATTCTGATTATCTGAAGAACATTTTTAGGTGTGCAATTGTTTTTAAGGAAACACACAGCTAAAGTAAGTTCAGAGAGGTCTTTACTGTATTATGTTAGGTTCACACCAAATGCAAATTTAAGCATTCGAACAAGTAAATGAACAAGTAAATTTCACACAAAGTCAATGTAAACAAGCAAATAGTAAAATAGAAATTTCTATTAGACCAAAATAGACCAATGTCTGCCAACTGGCATTAATGATGCAGAGTTTGTGATGCGTTTGCAGAGAATACACGGAATTTGCCTTAATCATGTCTTCAGTGCTTGTCAGACAAAAACATCCCCTGAGTAATCTAGAGCAAGTGAGGCAATGACGAAGTGCAAACTCAGCATTGCATATCCATATCAACACCCCAAATAAGTTTCAGTTATTTCACAGTCAACAACTGTTTAAAGGACAAAAACCTGATAACTGACAGAAAATAAAACATCTGAACAAAGTATAAATGGAATAATTGAATTGCTATAAAATTCAATTCCAGGCAGCACGAAATGGACAAAAGACAAATAATTTGACTCAATCACATCTTTGACATAATAATTAAAGGGTAAAAAACATCACATGTAAAAATAGAGAGAGTAACGTAATGCTCCACATTTGGTGTGAATTGAACCCAGCATAATTACTGCTGTCCCGCTGTTGTACATCATTGTCTTTTTTTTATGTAAATAGACCATGTTTCTATTCACAGATATGTTTATTTTGAAGTGTTAGCTAAATTAATGTAGGGTTTTTATGACTTCTGTTATTAACTTTCCACACTATGAAAACTGCTTTGCCTCTGTCAATGTAAAATATAGAAAAAAATATATAATGTTATATAAAAATATATAATGTATAATGGATAAAGTTGTGGTTATTGCGGCTGGAAGGGTATCCGCTGGGTAAAAACTTGCTGGATAAGTTGGCAGTTCATTCCGCTGTGCGACCCCTGATTAATAAAGGGACTAATCCGACAAGAAAATGAATGAATGAATGAAAGTTGTGGTCAACTAATGCTGACACTGATAAAATATCTATAAATAAGCAGTCTCCTGTATTTTTTCTTGTATTTTATGATTTTGAATTGCAATATGAGACCCTGATCTCTCTTTCAACAAGTTTTAATCTTGAAAAGTTTTTTAAAAAGTTACTTTCATGAGCATTTTTAATAGTTTAAAGGGATATAATGTCTGGGTTGGTGTTGTATAGTATGGTAAATTTTCTGTTATTTCACAGACTTATTCCTCTCTATATAATTTTTTATACATTATATCATTTCAAACCACTTAAAAGGTCAATAAAAGTCACTTTATTAAACTGTAGAGTTGAATTTTCAACATCACAATTCGACAGAGCAGAGATCAACATCACATGATGCAATTCATTCATAAAAAAATAAATGGAAAACACTTGTGAATTTCAAACTAAGGAAACTGTTAATTAACAGATATTTAAGTGTAAACATGCATACATTACACTTGCATAAATGATTGTTATATTATAAAGCAAATCTCAACTCCATGTCCTTGTATAATTGCCAATTGTTGGTAAAATTATCATCCAGTCCAAATTAGCTAAGTGCATCTACAAGGCAAAAGGATATTAATATCATAGGTAGGCCCACACGGAATCTGCGCGCGCAGAATTCCGCAGATTTTTAGCCCATTATTAATTCTGTTTTTTAACTTGAGTAAATGTGTAAATCTGAATTTATTCAGTTTTTATTCAGTAATTTATTACTTTTTATTATATATATTAAGGGTTTAGTTATGATACTCCGCTGGATACTCCCAAAATAATTCAG
Source organism: Danio rerio (assembly GCF_052040795.2). Lineage (NCBI taxonomy): Eukaryota > Metazoa > Chordata > Actinopteri > Cypriniformes > Danionidae > Danio > Danio rerio. The sequence goes on along the minus strand of NC_141039.2, from coordinate 12,242,993 downwards.
CAGAAATCCGCAGATTTTTACCAAAATTCTCTGCAGAAATAGCAAAAAATGTCCGCAGATTCCGTCTGGCCCTGATCATAGGTTACATAAACATTATGATGTTATGTAAAAAATTAAATAATATGTGTGGTGAAAAGTTTTATACTATCATATTTCACTTGACTTATCTGTGTAATGGCAGTTTACATATGTAACAGGTGTAATTTATATTAACTTTTTTATTTTATTTTGTTTTTGAAAGATTTGTTAAAGCAGATTCTCAATTAAAGAACGGTAATGTCATGTTTTGATCTGTAGGTGGAGCAGGGACTCTATAAACCGAGTATGGGCCCTGAGGATCTGCCTGACCTTATGGACACGGTATGAATATGTGCTTATTAGTTTCTGTTCAGAGCGACTTATGTATGTTCCAGTAATTCAGCATGAATTGTTCTCTTGTGGACTTATCGTGTTCTTTCTCTCACTTATTAAATCCAGATGTCGAGCTCTCCTCCTCCCTCTCCTCGTCCTTCATGTTTGTCGTTCTCCCCTTCTCACTGCTCTCCACCGATGTCTATCGACCCGGCTCATGTGACCCTACGCTCCCCTGTTACTCGTCACCTGACTTCAATCGACCCCTGGAGGAGACACAGCTGGGAGCCTGGAGCCGTGGCGCAGGGGTATCCACCCAATGACACACGCAGGTGAAATTATTACTGTGACGGAAATATATAATCAAATTAGTGCTGGGAAAAAATGAATCGTGACTAATCGCAACCAAAATAAAAGTTTGTTTTGATGTAATTTAAGTGTGTGTATTGTGTATATTTATATAAATACACACATGTATGCATGTATTTGAGAAAATGTTTATTTATATTTACATATAAAATATTTGTGCATATGAAACTAATTACATATAAATTTAAATATCTATGTAACGACATTGTTTTGTATAGTTTTGTTTATATGTAAGTGTGTGAATCACATATACATAATAGATAAGTGCAATTCACACACATATATTATGTCAAAACAAACTTTTATTTTGGATGCGATTAGTCTTGATTAATCTTTACCCAGCACTAAATTAAATCTTATGTATTACTTTGACAACAATTCATTCTTATATGCAAATTTTCAAGATGTATTTTATTAGGCCGCTAAATATTTTGTGAGGGGGGTGAATCACAGTGGCGCAGTGGGTAGCACAATCGCCTGACAGCAAGCTTATTCGAGCCTCATCTAGGTGAGTTGGTATTTCTGTGTGGAGTTTGTATGTTCTCCCCATATTCACATGGGTGTCCTCCAGGTGCTCCGGTTTCCCCCACAGTCCAAAGGCATGCGCTATATGTGAATTGGGTATAGGGTGGTGTATGTGTGTGAATGAGTGTGTATGGATGTTTCCCAGTTATGGGTTGCTGCTGGATGGGCTTCCTCTGCACAAAACATATGCTGGATAAGTTCAGTGGGTCATTCCGCTGTGGCGACCCTAGATTAATAAATAGACGAAAAGAAAATGAATGAATATTTTGTGAAATCCATGATATACTTTCTATCAGGATTTTTAATACACACATGACTATACATCTTAAAAGAATATAATTTTTTACCCTAGAATTTAAAAATTATATAATAAATATTAAACATACTTTTATAAGCAGACACCAACCAGCTAATAGAACTAATTTATACAAGTTAAAAGTAAAAAAAAAAAAGGCTGAATGTGAATTTTACATATTTAAATTTTGTCTTTAGTCACTTTTCATTAATTTAAAAATAAAATTCAGCAACTGAAAAAATAATCAGCATCATTGGCTGTAGATAAATCTGCATTGTTTATCATTTATACATCACACTTCAGAAATTCTCAAAAATCAAACCTTCGTTGAATTCTAAAGTTTAATTTATACGAATCACTTAAAAAAAGATTGATTGTTTTGAAAGAACTGTTTTTTTTTTTTTTACAATATTGGCACCCCTAGAACTTTAAATTTTTTATAAAAGTAAAATAGGGGCGAGGCAGTGGCGCAGTAGGTAGTGCTGTCGCCTCACAGCAAGAAGGTCGCTGGTTCGAGCCTCGGCTTCAATGGCGTTTCTTTGTAGAGTTTGCATGTTCTCCCTGCCTTCATGTGGGTTTCCTCTGGGTGCTCCGGTTTCCCCCACAGTCCAAAGACATGCGGTGCAGGTGAATTGGGTAGGCTAAATTGTCCATAGTGTATGAGTGTGTGTGGATGTTTCCCAGAGATGGGTTGTGGCTGGAAGGGCATCCACTGCGTAAAAACTTGCTGGATAAGTTGGTGGTTCATTCCACTGTGGCGACCCCGGATTAAAAAATGGACTTAGTCGAAAAGAAAATGAAGGAATGAATAAAAGTAAAATAACTCCAACTCTTCTCCAGTTTCTGCTCAGATTTTGTAGTACACCAGGATGGACATGAAAACATGTATGAACATAAAAGTTTCCATATATAGCATTATATCTTGAGTTCAATAACAAAGAAAGTGATTGAACAAATTAGCTAAAGCATTGAAAATCACAATTTTCACCATAATTAAGCACCAATTAAGAAGTTTTAATCAAGTGGAGATGATATGAATCTATGTGAAAGAAAGAGGATATGTGTCTGTACTGTATTGGAGTAACACAAGGCTATTCATTGATAAACAGCACATTCATTAATCTTTGTCTTAAACCCTTATTTATCAGGGGTTGCCACTGCAGAATGAACTGCCAATTATTCTAGCTGCAACCCAGTACTGGGAAACACCCATACCCATACCCATACAAGAACACACACACCATGGCCAATTAAGTTTCTCCAATTCACCTACACTTAGCGCATGTCTTTGGATTGTAAGGGAAACCAGAGCACATAGAGAAACCTTATGCGAACACGAGGAGAACATGCAAACTCCTCACAGAAATGTCAGCAACCGTCTTGTTGTGAGGCAGCAGTGCTAACCACTGAGCCACCGTGCCGCCCCATGAACATCACATGCATGCATCAACAAATCATTTGGGAGGGTTTCAAGTCAATTAAAATCCTCTGCTCTTTCAAAAACATACATGAGCATATTTGGTTGTCAGTCATTTAGATGGGAAACTCAAAACAAGCTTTTGAAGAGAAACACTAGATGCCGGGCTGGATTGAGAACACACATGACCTGAGGCTATACAGTAGCAAACACAAGAACCTTCTTCAAAATAGCCTATGCTGGCGCCACAACATGGTTTACTACAGGAACATTTTCTACAGCACTTGGCAATACAGTGAGTATGCATACTAAATAGCATACTGCAGGCTACAACACTTTAGAAGCATAAATGCATGACCACCAGGCATGAAGTCAAAGCAAGCAACTTTTTTTTTTTTTTTTTTTTTTTTAACCAGAAACAGCAACAACTTTTGCACACATGACTGCCTCACTGAGTTTACTTTAAATAGTTGAAACATTAAAATGCCCAGTTTCTGGCTCAGGAAGAAGAGAATTATCAAGGCTAGGCCAGGGCTACAATTCTGCCCACTCACTCAATCTACTGTACATGTCCCCCCTCAAAATATTTGATGGATATTAGGGATTGTGATTGTCAATTTGATTAGTGCAGTGAAAGCTTCAAACAAATAAGTAACTGGTAATCAGACCCCGATTTTGAGACCATAAGAACTGAAAACTTAACATAAAGTAAATAACTTGTTTTTTTATTATTATTATTTAAAAACAACATAACTGCTGAATTGAACAAGATTTCCTAGAGATGTGTGTTTTTGTGTCTTTAACTGCACAATATGTATGACTTCTGTCATTACAATATAAAAAAAAAATTGAAATGTTATGTATTTTGTTTATACCGCCATTATGTGGGTAAGATGTTTTGAAGAATGTACAAATCCAGAGAATTAAGCAATTTTAACTAGTGACACATGTCCTGTGTGGCCATGCTAATGACCCTTGATTTCCAGTTTGGTTTTATAGTTTTAGTTTTGAATGTTTTACTTATGCAAAAGTCCCATTGGATGTAATAAAGACCACAACTCCCATGATACCACACTCAGTCAGCATTATCAGTGTATGCCTTTATTTGTTGTGAATACATAACCTGACAAAAGTCTTGTCGTCTGTCCAACTTTTAGGAACAACAAATTTTGACTAATAATAAATTTCAAACTAACAATGAACTTATAATTAACAAATAATAAATTCTAGTTGATCATTTGATATCAGAAGTGGCTTATATGAAAGGGAAAGGCCTCTAGATTACGCTTATTTTACCAAAATAAAATATGATCATGCCTTGATTTTTAATTATTTTATTAGGACTGTAAGGTCTCACTTTGCTGAGACAAAAGTCTTGTTGCTTAACTGAAATAATGTGCAGTATAGAATATGAAGTAATGGTGCTGTGAAAAAAAATTATTAGTATTGTCTATGACTCCCGTGAGCTTAGAGGACTGCATTCATACATCTCTGCAATGACTCAAATAACTTCAGTCATTTAAAATAGTAAAGAAAGCATTCTTGCAGGACTCTCAGAGTTTATCAAGATTCTTTAGATTCATCTTCAATGCCCCCTCCTTCATCTTACCCCAGACATGCTCAATAATGTTCATGTCTGGTGACTGGGCTGGCCAATCCTGGGCCACCTTGACTTTCTTTGCTTTTAGGAACTTTAATGTGGAGGCTGAAATATGAGAAGGAGCTCTATCCTGCTGAAGTATTTGCCCTCTCCTTTGGTTTGTAATGTAATGGGCAGCACAAATGTCTTGATAACTCAGGCTGTTGATGTTGCATCCACGCAGCAGAGCTCTTGCACGCCCTCATACTGAATGTAACCCCAAACCATGATTTTTCCTTTACCAAACTTGACTGATTTATGTGAGAATTTTGGGTCCATGCAGGTTCCAATAGGTCTTCTGCTGTATTTGTGATGATTAGGATGCATCTGAAAAATCTACCTTCTGCCACTTTTCCAAATGATCAGCTAGAACTCAAGTTATTATTTGTTGCTTATGAAACTGGATTAACGACAAGACTTTTGCCAGGTAGAGTACATGCCAACTATTAGCGAAAATTACATACTGTGTCTTTAACAATGCAAAAAAAGTTGTGATGCCAAACTCCCTCCTTTATAAAGAAAGATAAATGCTTTTAGATGCAACAATAAGCACGTATCAAGATTATCAAGGTGTCTATAAGTTTTAATATAAGTGTAGACACTTTATTATCCCTCCACTAAACATGAAGCTGAACCAAATGAACTTTGATTGGTGGCTTTTCTTGTCGGTCACTCCTTTTGGGTGGTCCAGACACAATGAAAGCTGCTATGGAGTTCAGACCATCTGCTGTCAGTCTGAGGGTCTGGCTATGCGACAGTAATGATCTTTTTTTTTTCGTTTTATTTTATGGCATATGTTGATGACTTTAAAAAGCGCTTAAGATGCAACATAGTAGACCATTCACATACTTTTTTTAATCCATTATGTCTTTTATTCCATTATTCCATTATTGATTTCTCTCACATAAACACACACACACACACACACACACACACACACACACACACACACACACACACACACACACACACACACACACACACACACACACACTCGTCCACTTATATAGGGCCTCTACTGTGTCACTCTGTGGACTATTATTGTGAGGTCACTACCAGCCAGTGCCAATGTACTCCGTGAAGACACACTCACACACACACACAGACATACATAGGTCTCTGCAATACAGAGCTAACGTTCTATTTCAGTGTGAGATTTTCTCCTGTTAGTTTAAACAAATCGGACTTCAGATCAACCACAGGACGAGAAAAGAGTAAGCTTAAAACTGCGAGGTCATGAGTCTGTATGTGTTTACATGTGTGCAGGTCTGTTTATGTTATTGCAGGTGTCCTGTGGAACTTATAATTTCGCGGTGCTCTGTAATGATAGTGATCAGAGGACATAATGAAAACTTGTCTGACTTGTTGCATCATGTCATGCAATAACAATGTATGTTTGACTTTTTTTCAGTGTGAGTCTGGAAGATCTGGACCCGGATGAGATGTCCTTAGTGCTGAATGGTGCTTTAAGGTCCAAAAGAGCCCGTGAAGTGCGCAGGTCTGTTACTCAAGCCTCCTTGACATCACTCACGGAGGAGGAAGTTGGAACAGAGCATCAGGATCATCATCGATCTGCGCTGGAGGTTAGAAGAATACACACAGAGCCTCTGTGATCTGCATTATACACACCATAGATAACTATCTTTTAATGCTCATAAATTATACACACCATAGATAACCATCTTATAATGCTCATAATGGACTTTGAGCCAACAACATTGATATGAACACTGCAAATGTAGATATGGTGTCACATGATGTCTATGGTGATTTCTTTTTACAAAAATACTTCAACATATAACACAGTTTTAAGTTTTTACTGGCAAGTTTTTATTCTGGAGATATGAGGGCTTGTGGTGTATGACGTAATTTCAGTGGAAACATACTGGACAGCACGTATTCCTCTCCTTTTAAAATATTAGACAATAGCATTTTGTTTATATCATTCATTCATTCATTTTCTTGTCGGCTTAGTCCCTTTATTAATCCGGGGTCCCCACAGCGGAATGAACCGCCAACTTATCCAGCAAGTTTTTACGCAGCGGATGCCCTTCCAGCCGCAACCCATCTCTGGGAAACATCCACACACACACTCATACACTACGGACAATTTAGCCTACCCAATTCACCTGTACCGCATGTCTTTAGACTGTGGGGGAAACCGGATCACCCGGAGGAAACCCACGTGAAGGCAGGGAGAACATGCAAACTCCACACAGAAACGCCAACTGAGCCGAGGTTCGAACCAGCGACCCAGCGACCTTTTTGCTGTGAGGCGACGGCACTACCTACTGCGCCACTGCCTCGCCTTGTTTATATCCATGTATGTTTATTTAGCATTACACAAACCCTGTTATAAAAGCTCCGTTTCTTTTGATTAAGTGGTCAATTTCAGTTATTTTATTGTGTCTTTGGTGTTCGGACACACACTTTAAATACTAGAGAGCATTTAATTGAGGATCTGACAAAGATGCTGAAGTGCATGTCTGTTGTGTATGTTCTACACATGTGTATGTGTAGGAAGTTGTTGATTCTTACTTGCAGAAAGGAATGTTTTGAAAGCTTATATCTTCTAAATGCAGTTTTTTATAGCACACTAGATAAACTTAAGAATAATATATTGATATTATCATTTTGGACTATAAAGTTAAACTTCTTTTAATTCAGCTAAGAGGTCATAGGGATTTTATATTGATCACTTGCTAGGTTTTCAGTTTCAGTCTGCAATAAACTATTATTTAACCATTTTAACTTCTGATAAAACTGTTCAGCACAATAAAGCTGCAGGTGAATAGCACAATGTTAAACTTACTATTGTATTTACAGTGCACTTCGAATAATAAAGATATTACAAAGGTCATTTTCATACTGTATACATTCTGAAACTTCTACTCAAAAGGTTTGGTCCGTAATATTGATTTTTCAAAAGAAAATTACAAGCCACAATATTTAAATTCAGCAAACATGAATAAAATTGTGAGAAATATTTCTAATGTTGCAAAATGGCTAAAAAGGTTCTGTTCCACAAGTTTTTGCAGCAAAGCTGTTTTTAGCATTAAAGGTTCAGGACACCCTGGAGCACTTTTTTTATATTAACAGATTTGTGTGTGTTGAGCATCAGTTAAGACAATGTTAGCACCTGTCAGCTTTAATTGTGGGGAAAACTGGATAATTTTGAGCTTTTGTCAGCTAATTTCAGCTTCCGGGTTTAAAATGATTTTTGGGGCGGGATCAAAATCGGCGACGTAGCGCAGAACTGCAAGTGCAATGATGACGCGTCGGTTTCTCATTATTATTCATAGCGGAGTTTTCTTATCCTATGAGAAGAGCCGGGTGCTTAATTATTCATGAGACCTGCCAGAGTCAAGCCCGAGCTGTGAGACAAGGACCCATGGCACACAGTATTTAGCCGTTCATGAAGGCTCATATACGTTTGTTTCCATGATCCATGGGGTTTGTTGCATGTTTTCCCCCGCGATCTTGTCAGGGCCGATCATACAGCAAAGCTGTGTGTGTGCTGCTAGCATTTTTGTCGGGAGAGCAGCACGAGAATTAGAGCATGGCGGACGCTGTCTTTTATCAGGAGTTCGTTCACATTCAGACACATCACTGTGCTGCTGTGTTTGCCTAAATCCTCCAGATTACCAGCAGGGCTAATGGTTAAAATAGACAGATCAGGAGACCTGCTGCACTGAGTCTGCTGGATACGGGGATTGAGGGAGAAGTCCTCATTTATAGGGTTTACATGAACACACTTATCTTTAAAATGATATAAATTGTGGTTATGTGTATATGAAATTACGAATAACAAATGTAGCAGGGCATTAAATCACTGTTCATATCTTTGCATTTTAACTTTGTAAACTATAAACTCATGCGTCTCCTCATGGTTTGTCTCATTTTGTGAGCTAACTGACAACAACAGTTGTTCGCTCACGTTCTCCCCTGCTGGCCACGCCCACTCCTGCCCGATGCTCGCGGAGCTCCACGCCCATTAATCATGCATCTTTTGAAAAAATTCTGAAGTAGACTTTAACCGAAAGTGGGGGGTGTCATTGCCCTTTAATAAAAAATATTTCTGAGCCGCAAATTAGCAGCAAATGTTGCTTGCCATTAGATGTTGCATTAAAATTGACGATACATTTTTAAAAAGTTATTTTAAATTGCGCTAATATTTCACGATGTTGCATTTTAGAAAACTTGTTTTACGGACCTTGATCTCTGTTGACCTTTGATGTTGAAAATTCAACTCTACAGTTTAACAAAGTGACTTTCATTGACCTTTTAGTTGTTTGGAATAATATAATGGATAAAAAATAATAATTATAAAAGAATAATTAGGTCTTTTTACTCCTACCTTCAACCTGCAGTCACTACTTTATTTTTTCTTGTCGATGAGGATTAGAAAACGAATATAATATAATATAATATAATATAATATAATATAATATAATATAATATAATATAATATAATATAATATAAAATTCACGGAATACAGAAAACAGCTCATTTACCTTTATTTAATTTTTTTTACAATGTGCATAAACTAATAAAGTTTTCTTTGAAGTTGTTTTTCATTTTCTCTGAATCTGTATTCAGGAGCAGTCCAATCAGATGCATGGATGCAGTGCCTCCGCCCCCAGTCTGTGTATGATGCAACAGATGCCCAGAAGCTCCGCCCCTCGCCCACGTTCCTACTGCCATGGTGAGTCTAGTTTGTTTTGTTGTGTGTGGCCTAATGGTCAGTCAGTTGGACTTGTAATCCAAAGGTGGCTGGCTTGATTCCCGGTCCCAGCAGCAATTAAAGGTGGGGGAGTTAATGAACCACACTCTGTCTTCAATATCCAGCTGTAGTATTGCTGGCCTCTGTGTGTGTGTGTGTGTGTGTGTGTGTGTGTGTGTGTGTGTGTGTGTGTGTGTGTGTGTGTGTGTGTGTGTACTTCTAACTTAAAAATGTGCAGGTGTATGGGTTAAAAGCAGAGGACCAATTTTGAGAATGGGCAAAACTAAACCTGACTTACTTCACTTTGTTTTGAGGGTCTCCAAATCATTCATATTATTTACCATTATTTAATTATTTCTATTGGCAATGTGGCTTTTCTCTTTGGCTATCTTGCTCTGATGTTTTTATTTCTATTTGTTACCTAGTTTTTATTCATATACCATATGTTTTTGAATACATAATTAATTTTAATCAGCAAGGATAAGCACAATCTTATATTTTACTTGTACCACATAATTCATAAAAATGTGTTCATAATTCAGTTTCCACACAATTATGAAGCAGCACAACAATAAAAAAACTTAAACATATCTCATTCATTCTCTTGTCGGCTTAGTCCCTTTATAAATCCAGGGTTGCCACAGCGGAATGAACCACCAACTTATCCAGCCAGTTTTTACGCAGCGGATGCCCTTCCAGCCACAACCCATCTCTGGTAAACATCCACACACACACACTCATACACTACGGACAATTTAGCCTACCCAATTCACCTGTGCCGCATGTCTTTCGACTGTGGGGGAAACCGGATCACCCGGAACCCACGCGAAGGCAGGGAGAACCATTGACCCAGCGACCTTCTTACTGTGAGGCGACAGCACTACCTACTGCGCCACTGCCTCGCCCTTAAACATATTTCAACAATAATATTATTAGTAATAATTGTTGTTTGAGCACCAAATCAGCATATTTAAATTATTTCTGAAGGATCATATAACACCAACAATTAATTAATTTAATAATAAAAATGTATAAATAATTCATTTTTAAAATACAAACCATTCACTTTAAAATATAATCATTATTAACAGAAACATATATCATCGTATTTATATATATATATAGAGAGAGCCTACTTTTAAAACATTCTAAAATTATTAGTAACTATAAGTTAGTATCCAGGGTGACACGGTTGCTCTGTGATTAGCACTGTCACCTCACAGCAAGAAGGTCGCTGATCCGAGCCTCAGCCGGGTCTGTTGGTATTTCTGTGTGGAGTTTGAATGTTCTCCCCGTGGGTTTCCTCCAGGTGCTCAGGTTTCCCATACAAGTCCAAAGACATGTGCTACTGGGTAAGCTAATTTGGCCATAGTGTATGTGTGATTGAGTGTGTTTCGCAGTGATGGGTTGCAGCTGGAAGGGCAACCACTGCGTAAAACATATGCTGGAAAGTTGCCGTTTTCTTCTGCTGTGGCGACACCAGATTAATAAAGAGACTAAGCCGAAAAGAAAATGAATGAGTGAATGGATGAAGGAATGAAATTAATTATTAACTTTTGAACATGAATGTTATTTAATTTAAAGTGTTTTTATTCTTGTTGTACTGTTTATATCCACTCTGAAAAAATGAAACTAACATGAGAACCCAACATTATGTCATGTAAACATTTAAATACACAGTCTATATCTTTAACTCATTGAAAATCTTTTTTCTATCTTTTCCCCTGTGATTTAGAGAGTAATTTGCACCACCAGATTGGAGGATCTTCCAACAGGTGAGACTTCTATCAGTCATTTGTTGTAAACAATTAACCTTACGTATTTTAAGAATCAATGCATTAAGTGTATATTTTTCATGGTGCAGTATAGACAGTGAGTATGCAGCTCTGGGTTTGGATACAGATAGAAGACAAGTAAAGGCAAAGAGGCAAGAAAACAAAGAGGATCTGTCAGGAAATCGTCTGGAGCGAACACTAAGCTTCCTGCGCAAGATGACTGCTAATCGCAAGGTAGGAGCCCAGCTTCCTTCCCACTTTGTCCAAATTCAAAACAATGTTGGCATCCGTTATCATTCCTGCTTGGTTGTTACAATAAACTTCATAAAATCAAAAGTGTTACTAGTAGCATTTGGGATCTGTAATCTCTAGTTGGAGTTGAATTATTTTATAGGTTTATAATTTTGTTTTGGAGAGTTTTTGTGTGTAAACTATGTATATTTATTATGTACAGTTGAAGTCAGAATTATTAGCCCCTCTGTTTATTTTTCCCTCAATTTCTGTTTAACTGAGAGATTTTTTCAGCACATTTCTAAACTTAATTGTTTTAATAACTCATTTCTAATAAATGATTAATGTAATAGTTGCCATGACGACAGTAAACAATATTTGACTAGATATTTTTCAAGACACTTCTATACAGCTTACAGCTTAAAGTGACATTTAAAGGCTTAACTAGGTTATAATTAGGTTAACTAGACAGATTAGGGTAATTAGGCAAGTTATTGGATAACGAATGTTTGTTCTGAAGATCATGAAAAAATATAGCTTAAAATGGATTTTAAAAATTAAAAACTGCTTTTATTCCAGCTGAAATAAAAAAAAAACTTCCTCCAGAAGAAGAAATGTTATCAGACATACTGTAAAAATGTCCTTGCTCTGTTAAACATCATTTGAGAAATATTTAAAAAAATAAATAAATAAATGAAGCAAAGAGGGGCTAATAATTCTGACTTCAACTGTATATATAGGTTTACACATCCATATACAGTCAAGCCCAAAATCATTGACTGTATATACACATACATATATATGCACGCAAAATGTTTATTATTAAAATTTATATGTAAAACATTGATAGATGGAGTGACACGGTGGCTCAGTGGTTAGCACTGTCGCCTTACAGCAAGAAGATCGCTGGTTCGAGTTCCAGCTGGGCCAATTGGCTTTCCTGTGTGGAGTTTGCATGTTCTCCCTGTGTTCGTGTGGGTTTTCTCCGAGTGCTGCGGTTTCCCTTACAGTCCAAAGACATGCGGTACAGGTGAATTGAATAAACTAAATTGGTCGTAGTGTATGAGCTCTTTTGGGAATGTGAGAGTGTATGGGTAATTCTCAGTACTGGGTTGCGGCTGGAAGGGCATCAGCTGTATAAAACATAGGCTGGAATAGTTGGCAGTTCATTCTACTGTGGCGACCTCTGAAAAATCAGAGATTAAGCCGAAGGCAAAAATGAATGAAAAATAAATAAAAAATTTTGAGGAAAATATACAGGATTTTTGTCTATATAATTGTGGACTTCTATGATGTCCAGTGGTTTGTCCAGTGGATTGAAACTGCTGTCTCAATGCCATGTCCTAAAAAACGAACCTAAAAAAAATGCCTTTAATAGTGGAAGCAGATGATAGTGTCACTTTTGTCCAACAGAGGGCAGAGTAAGACAGTCTTGTGTGGTTGAGAGCTGAAGGATGGTTCACCCACGAATAAACATTTCCTCCTCATTTACTCACTCAAATGATTCTAAAAGAATTAATGTCTTCTGTTGAACATAACAGAAGATATTCTGATAAATTCTGGGGAAAATAAGTCATATTAGGAACCAAAAATACAATGCAAGTCAATGGCTGGTGCCAGGGCCGCTGCTGGCCAAAAGACTGCCCTATGCAAAATTTTTCTGTAGTGCCCCCACTGAAGAACAAAAAACACACAAACATAAGTATTTAAACATGTATTTATTCATTTATATACATAAATATGCGTATAAACACTCAAAATTATACTTAAACATTCATATATTTACATTATAAAATAACAGTTTATATTAAACTAAACACTGACATGTCTTCTGCAGAAGCATTCCCAATTTTAAACATTCACAAAAGGTAAGGAATAAAACCTTGGACGGTCCTCAATTTTTCTTCCTGTGTCTGTATCTGTACAGCTGCTGGTGTCTCTGGAGCAGTGCTGGTCATGCCACCTCATCGTCTTTTGTGACAAATTTCAGCATTGAACCACCATGTAGAAGAAATTTGTCATTTATAGAAAAACTCATGACATACTATTAAATCAATGAGCTAAACTACAACCAGAATGTGGATGTAACAAAAACTGACCCTTGCTGTCAGTAAATCAAAGACATTAGTGGTTTTTAAAAATGAATGAGTGTATTTTTAAACAAAAACTTTGTTAACATTCAGAAAAAAATAACCAATAATGAATTCATGCAATAAAAATTATTTACGGGCTGAGGTTTACTGTAATTTGACCCCATTTTATATTATTGATCTTTCAGACATCACAGAACGAGTCAGTGTTGTCATTTCATATAGTAATGCACAAAAATAAAAAACTGACCCATTAAAAACAAACACATCCAGAACTAAAAGACTAAAGAGACTTTATTGTCATTGCAGTGACACAAGCAACAGCAATAAGAAATGTATAGAAATAGACAAAACAATAAACAATGATAACTACAAAGAATGATATAACATATAATTATATAATATAATAACTATATAATAATGAATAATACAGTGAAATAATTGTGCAGTGCTAGTTACCTAGCAAGTTACCTGAAAATGATGCACGTGATTCAACTTGTACTTTTTTCCTCTTTTCGGCTCCAGACTGGACCGGGCCGCGCCGCATGTACGCGACAATTCACATACACGAAAAAAAAATTATGTCACATGTTTGTTTGTTTTTTTGCATTTGTAATAAAGTGAATTTTAAAAATGTATTTAAAAACATTTTATGAATATGTATTTTATTTACACTCAATTTATAGTAATATTATTAAATAAATATTCTATTTTTTTGAGCAACCTAGATGGTGCTCTCCCCCGGAGTTAATGCCCTATATATATTGTGGCTTGTCCAAGTTATTTATTTAAAATAAGATGAAAGAACACAATTTTTGACATTTTTGGGAGACAACTCTATTGTCTTATGTTCAATCCATTCAAATTTAAGTGAACTTGTGTTGGGACAACATGAATGAATTGTGTGCATTTTTTACAGTATATATCTTCATTTTTGTTCAGAAGAAAGAAACTCATACAGGTTTAAAATAAATGGAGGATAATTTAATGATGACAGTATTTACATTTTTTGTGAACTATCCCTTTAATGTTAAACATAAAATGCACATGCACTGAACAAAGATCCATTGGATTTACACATTTTTTAGATAAGTGGTTGCAAACAATTTATACAAATTAGGTTGAACACTCCCAAATTGAATTTGTTTGTTTAAATTCAGCCCATATAAATTGTTTGCAACCACTTACCCTAAATATTTAGTAAATCCAGTGAATCATTTTATGTGTGTGTGTATTTGCTCTATCATTTGAGTTTCTGCATTTATTATTAGTTCTTGATCTAATAATATTCAGTTTGCACTTTCAGAAAGTTCCCAGTTCATATTCCACAGTTGAGATTGCTCTGAGAACCAGACTCCAGCTTGCCATGATTCATAGGAACCGGGCAAACGCTGACTCACTCACTGTTGCTAACTTTTACAGGCCCCAAATTTCTCAGAATCACCACAGAGTTTGCAGCTTGGATGTCTTATCAAATCCGTTAATCGCTTATTTCATTATCTTCAGAAAAGCTTAATGTTCCGGCACTGTGATGAAATAAACTTGCTTATTTGTTATTGAACGAAACACTTTCATCTGTGGACTGGGTTATAGGAGACACTCTTTAAACCAACACTACCACACACACCAAAAAGTCAGTGAGAAACTCATGTGACTGAACGAAGAAAGCACCTTTTGTAGTTGTTTTAAGGGTGGACAGCGGTCACAATATTATCTTTGACCCAATTTACTACTATGAGACAAGGAAGCAGGATTTTATGGTCGAGTGATGACAGGCCTGAAGATGACAGTGTTTTTTGAGTCAGTATTGCAGCGCTTGTCAAACGCAGTTCTCATTTACTCACATTAGGGTTAGTCATGTTATTGGACTGTCAAAGCTATAGAAGTCCATTTCAGAGAGGGAAAAAAAAACGAGGTTATTGGGATAATGTTAACTGTGATTTGACAAACCTTCCTGCCATTGTAAAATTTGGGGTCAGTAAGATTTTTTGACTTTTTTTTGACATGTCCCCTGCTTTTATTTCATTTAAAATATAGTCTCAGCAGTAATGTTGTAAAATTGATTTAGGATTAAATATGTCATTCATATATACAGTAAAGCCCGAAATTATTCATACACCTGGCTAAATTCGTTTTGTTGAAATGTAAATAAAAGTATATTTCTTTTTTTGTTTCCACAATAATGCCTCCTTTACCTTGTCTTATTATCTTTTGGGAGAAGCCTGTATCATTTCTGGTAAAACAAAAACTTGCTGGTTTAAGTAATTTTAAGTCAGAATTTGCAAGGAGTATAAATAATTTCAGGCTTGACTGTATATATAAATGATGTATTTGATATATATATATATATATATATATATATATATATATATATATATATATATATATATATATATATATATATATATATGTATGTATGTATATGTATATATATATATATATATATATATATGTATGTATGTATATGTATATATGTATGTATGTATGTGTATATATATATATATATATATATATATATATATATATATATATATATATATATATATATATATATATATGTATATATGTATGTATGTATGTATGTATATAGGGGAGAGCAAGGACGAAAGTAACCTGGGACAATATAACAAAGTAATGCTTTCAAAGCCCTGACAACATTTGCTTTCCAGGCTATAACAGCTCTGCATGCAACCTGTGATTTCGTTGACTGTGTCTCAGCACAGCTTTTCAGTTTTTAAGTCCAAAATGTAAATTATTGTAGCAATTATTTTTTCCTTATTACAAGTTGTGATCCTCTTTTCATGCATGACACTAATTATCAGGTTATTTACTGCAATAACACAACCCTATGTTAGCAGCGTCTTTCTAGTTTTTCAGTTTTCAAGTAAATCGGGTTTAAGTGGTAAGAATTCCTGTGGGGACAATAGTAATACTGTTATTAATTCCCCACTGCTAATATCCATACATTATTTTTCACATCCACAGTAGAGTTTTCAGTGTTTTGATTCATGTTTTATAAAATGAATGCATATCGCCAATAATAATCAAAAATATTTAAAAATTGTAGAAAATGTTAATATTTTGCATATTTTGTTTGCTTTTGAAGCATTTGATGAGAGTGAAATTTAAAATGATTTACAAAAAAAAAAAAAAGATTAAGCCAGTTAATCTACCAAAACATTATAAATGACCAATTTCTTTACTGTATTTATTAAATATGGGTTTAAGTGAAATGTTACTGTTTGTTTTATTATATAATGGTCTGTCAACATTTACCCTCTCAAATTTCAAGTTGAGATATTGTTATTTAGAGTATTTAGTTTGAAAATAACTGATCAGGCTAACAAATCATTTGATTTGTTTTGATTGAAGACCATGTTTATTCCACCATACATAGATTTGCTTCACTTTTCTGGGGTTAAAGCATTGGTATATTTGTCTATAAAAGTATATATACATGTCTAGAAACATGGTCTACCTATTTGTTATTTTATACAAAACAATGGACAATTTAGATTATTTAATTCACCTTTAACACATGATTTTGAACTTGTGGCGAAGCACACAGAGAAAACCCATGCCAACACAATGAGAACATGCAAACTCCACACAGAAATGTCAACTGGCCCAGCTGGGACTTGAACCAAGTTATATAAAGTTACAACTCTGAAATGATCATTTTTTAAATTTGTTTTACATCATATAAATAAAAGCAGAAAACTTTCCCACGTGCCTGTTCAAACAATGCAAACTCATAAGGTCAAGACTGATTGGTCACATTCACCCAGTTATCATTTAAACACGTCCTCTTATCATTACAGCTAAAGGTCTGTTTGAATTGTGGGCCTTTCCATGACATCATGCCACTAAAAATCACACACACACACATACTTTCAGTGTAGATCTTGAGGGAGCGTCGACTGAATTGGCACTCGTGATTACTGGTCCACTTTAGGGAATAAGATTTTCATGCCAGGCCCGCAGGCTCTTACACAAACACTCCAGCAAAAAGAAGGGAGGAGTTTTATTAGACAGACACTTTCTTTATAAAGTGCCAGACGTCTATTTTTTTCCCACTTTAATAGAAGTGTCTGGTCGTTTTTTAACCACATTATAGTACTGTAAAATGTAATGTTAATATATATATAAAACATATATCTGTCTGACGTTTTTGTTCAATATTATATGGTTACGCATTTGATTTAAGGCCACCATATGATCAGCTGGGACACACAGAACGATTATCATGTGACTTCCTTAGAAGCTCTTTCTGCTTTTCTCTCTTAGTTCCAGACGCTTACACGCATGAACCCACACAAAAACAATCACACACACGTGTCCAGTCAGCTGTTTGAAGCCTGATCTGACCCCACACACAAGGAAGCAGCTTGTGAAAGGACAGACAATCTCAAAGCAGCATGACTATGTTTGTGTTTAACTCTCTTTTAGCCTCTGGGAGTTTATTCTTTACCGGTGAGTGGGAATTTAGACAGAAACTTCAAAGAATATTTAATAATTACATCAAGTGTATTGCGTGGGAGAAAGGACGTAACCTTTAGAAGGAAAAATACTGTGGTGTTTCTTTTGTTTTTGTTGCCCAGTGGATGATTTGACAACATTTAACTAAAACTTTCTAAATGCTGTCCGTATATTTGACCAATAAATAATGTATAATACTACATTTTCTACTTCTTGCCTAAATTATACCTTAAACTTTGGCAACCACATTGCATTATCATTGCTAGGGCCATTGCGATGAGGAAATTCCCCTGGCTGTAAATCTGGATCTGTTTTAATAGCGTGATATGCGATATTACTGGCAACCACCCCGCATATAATGTTTGCACACTGCATAAACATACAGCTCTGGTGTCAGGCTATTATGTGTCCTATATTTTAAATGACATGTCATAAAACATTTTTATTGAACTTGTTGTAAAATTCCAAACACAGCAACTGAACAGGAAATTAAATAACATACTATTTGATTTGCCTACCAAAATAAACTCCTATTTTTATTTACAGTTTGTTTCATTAAATTTTTGAAAGTAATAAAATATTTTTACCTAAGGAAATAATTTAATAATAGGCCAAATATATATTAAATATCCTGGCACACTATTAAGAAAAATGAGCTTTGTTAATAAATAATAAGTATTTTTAATACATTGCAAAAAAAAATCTGTTATTTTACATATTTTACACCCTAGCTGCCGGAAAGAAAATGTAAAATACCAGCCGTTAAATTACAGAAATTTACCAACTCAATTTACTAACTTAGTTTACCAATTTAAACAACACACATTAAATGACAGAAATTGACAGAAAATTTTAATTCAAGGACATTTAACCTCCATTATTTTGTGGTAAATGTCTGTAATTTAGTGGCTGTTATTTTACTTTTTTCCGGCAGCTGGGATAAATAACACATAAAATAACAGATTTTTTTTTTACAGTGTAAATAAAAAATTACAATCTAGCCTACCTTTTGAAATATATATATCTATATATATACACATATTGTTCCTAGGGTTTAATGTGTTGCTGCATGTCATTGGGACCTTTGCTGCAAATATTGCGCATCTACATTTTTGTTCGGCTGAAATATTGGCAAACTGGCAACCTAACTTTCATTTTTGATGTTTGCCATTACTTCAGTCTTAAAGAGGGGGTTCACAACAATATCATATTTCAAACTTTAGTTGATGTGTAATGTAGATGTAAACCTAAACAACATTTCTGAAAATAAGATGCTCAAAGTTCAATGCAAAGGGAGACATTGGCTTTTTACAAAGATAGCTTAGCAAAGCCTACAGCAGACAAAGTTTGGGGACTACAAAAAAAAAAAAAAAACAATTTAATGTGATCACAAATGCTTCAGGTTAGGCGCATTCACCAGACACACACACCCCAGCAAGCACAGCTAAGAGGCATGGCCAGAGGCGCTGTAATGTAGCAGAGAAAGCTAAAATGCCATCCAAATTTCTGTTTCTCTATTTGGACTTCCAAAGGACATGACACAAAGAGAGAAATGCTTGCGATTTAATTTAAATTATGTTCCTAGAGAATTATAAAAAAAGATATAGCTAGCATTTGACAAAGCTTCCAGAATCTCCCTCAGTTCAGTGCTGGATTCGGCTAAAAATTCCTCAAAGAAGGAGCAGCTCCAACCATAATAGATGAAGCTGTGGACTGTGAGCCACAACCTGTTGGTATTTTTATTTGTTAAAATGTATTTATGCATAGTGTCTAGCGATAACAGTATATTGTAGCAAGGACATAAACAAGGATGTAAACAACAGGAAATGCTATTTGGCACCGTTAACAATTTAGCTACAAACTCATATTTATCCGTCAAATTGCTGTAAACACCTACAGTCTTCACCTGCACAGCAAGTGCTAGTAGAGGTGTGACTGGACCTGATGCTTTTTCTGGTAATGTGGAGCCGAATCACAGCACATTATGTTAGCTGACCAATCAGAGCCTCTTGAGGGCAGGCTTTTGGAGGAACTAGGAAGTATGACAGTTATTTTCATGTTAGCTGAGTAGCAGTGTATAATTAAAGTAAAATATATGAAAAAAAAATAACGTGATTTTCTACAAATGAAGCATGAGCACACATTGCTTTGCATCTTAAAAACACAACCAATCCTTAAAAATATACTCTGGACCACCCCTTTAAAACGCAGCATACAAACATATGACAGGTAAAATCATGCAGAAAACCCTCTTGTATTCATTGTTTATTGATTTAACATCTTGTGCATAATTATTAAGTGCAAAAAAGAAAGGCATAGCAATTAGAAAAAAGTGAACACTTTCGTTTCTCTTTGATATAGATAGTATCCATTCAAAAAAAAACTGTAGCAACTGGCTAGCAACATACAACTACCCTAGCAGTGACCTAGGTACTCAAAACCACCCAAAATACTAAATACAATACAATAAACAATAGTAAAATACAAAAGAAACCCAAAATATTCAAGCAAGCACTATAGCTGCTACCTTGCAACACATTTGCAACAATGAGAATACCTTATAGCTCAGGCAGGTATTGCTTTAAACGACATTAGATG